>NC_135783.1:193801446-193938946 GCF_051106095.1 Pogona vitticeps
TTTTTTTCAGATCCTGAGATGGTTCATTACCATGAGGTGCCATGTGGAACTTCCACTGACCAGTCTGAGAGAGTGAGAGCGACAACACCTGCTCCCCCTTCACACCTGAGACTTGTGACACTAAGAGTTCTCATGACACCAGGGAGGGAAAACGGCTACTTGGGCTCAATTTGGACATTGCCCTGTGCCAGCTAGCAAAATAAAACTGTACATTGAGGAGAATTGTTCCTAATCCCAGTGACTAAAGGTTTAAAATATTGATCCCTCAGATTAGCATACAGAGCGCATTGTGTTAGAAAATAGGCAATGGCCTCCATCTTCGAACATCCTGCTGAGCAATGTCTACTTTATTTATTTATTTATTTATTTATTTATTTATTTATTTATTTATTTATTTATTTATTTATTTATTTGACTTGTATGCCCCCCACACCCTGCAAGAGTCTCCTGGTGGCTTCCAACATCAATTAAAACAGTTCAGTTAAAAGCAGACACTAAAAACCAATACAACCACATCTGCTCTACAAAAGTAAGTTTCTGCAGTTGCAGGAAGGCGCTCCTAGCCACTGAGTCTACCTGGGCCTCCAGGGCCAGACTAGGGTCCAGGAGTGCCCCCAGACTGCAGACCCTGTCCCTCAGGGGGAGTGCAACCCCAATCAGGGCAGGGAAATGGCCCTTTTTAAGCGGTCCAACGAACTACCCACTAACAGCACTTCCGTCTTGTCTGGATGAAGCTTCAATTTATTAAACCTCATCCAGTCCATTATCAGGTCCAGACACGAGTTCAGCACAGAAACTGCCTCACCTGGATTGGTGGAAAAGGAGAGGTAGGGCTGAGTGTTGTCAGCATATTGCTGACTCCTCAACCCAAACCTCCTGATGACCTCTCCCAATGGTTTCATGTAGATGTTAAACAGCATGGGGGACAGTATCAAGCCCTGAGGAACTCCATGACATAAACGCCATGGTACAGAGAAACTGTCCCCCAGCACCACCTTCTGTACACGCTCAGCCAGAAAGGAGTGGAACCACTTTAAAATGGTGCCCCCAACGCCCAACCCAGCTAATCTATCTAGAAGGACACCATGGGTCTATGGTGTCGAAGACCGCCGAGAGGTCCAGGACTATCAACAGGGTCACACTTCCCCTGTCTCTCTCCTGGCAAAAGGAGGGCGACCAATGCAGTCTCTGTGCCAAAACCCAGCCTGAAACCTGATTGAAATGGATCTAGAAAATCCATTTCATTCAGCAGCTCCTGGAGTTCCCTGGCCACCACCAACAACACCTTGCCCAAATAAGGGAGATTCACCACCGGCCGATAGTTAGCCACTGGCCCTGGGTCCAGATTATGCTTTTTAAGGAGTGGTTGAATCACCGCCTCTTTTAGGGTGGTAGGGATCACTGCCTCTCTCAAGGAGGCATTGACAGCTTCCTGGACCCATGTACAAATCCCCCTGGCAGATTTCCAAATTAGCCAAGATGGGCAAGGGCCGAGTGGAGTCATGGTAAACCAGACAGATCCAAGCACCCTGTCCACATCATAGGGTCTCAATAATTGAAAGTCATCCATTAAAATTTGGCCTAAGCCCGATGCACTGGACACATCCTCCGATTCTGGAGTCCAGTTCACTGCGAATCTGAGTGATTTTTCCCCTCAAAATATAATGCAAATTCCTCACAGTGAGCTGCTGAGTGGTCCTGTGTCTCCACCAGCTCTCCCAGCTGGAGAAGATCCCAGACCACCCGCAGTAGCTCTGCTGAACGACATTCTGAGGAAGCAAAACAACTGGAGAAATATTGCTGTATACCATGTTCGGTCAGATTCACAGTGTGATTTCCTCCACCTGCACTCTAGCCGTCTCCCTATTCGCTTCATCACCCACAGCTCAGATGTATACCAAGGAGCCATCTAGGCTGTGCAGGTGGGGACAGGGTGCTTAGCCATGATCGTGTGAACCGCCTGGGTCATTTCTCTATTCCACAAGGTGACCTGAGCTTCGACAGGAGCCCCGGCCATATCAGATGAATAATCCCCCAGAGCAGTGGTCCCCAACCCTGGGCCTCCAGATGTTCTTGGACTTCAACTCCCAGAAATCCTGGCCAGCAGAGATGGTGGTGAAGGCTTCTGGGAGTTGTAGTCCAAGAACATCTGGAGGCCCAAGGTTGGGGACTACTGCCCCAGAGCATTCAGGAAACTTTCCAGATCCATTAGCCTCTGAGGGTGGATCATCTTAATAGATCCCCCCACTCTCTCAGAGGAAAGAGGATGCCTATAGTCTAAACTTGACCAGGTAGTGATCTGACCATGACAATGGGGCCACTACCAGCCCCTCCACATCTGGATCACCATCTTCCAATCCTGTTGAGAAGATCAGGTCCAAGGTATGGTCCTTTTCATGTGTCGGGCCTATAGGAAATTGAGACAGCCCCATGGTTGTCATGGCAGCCATGAAGTCCTGAGCTGCTCCTGACAAGGCAGCCTCAGCATGGATGTTGAGGTCTCCCAGCACCAACAGCCTGGGAGTCTTCAACACCAGGTCCAAGACTACCTCCATTAGTTCAGGCAGGGAGACCGTTGGTATGCAGCAGGGTGGTTGGTACACAAGCAGAATTCCCAATCTGTCCCATAAGCCCAGTACACAATACAAGCCCTCAAGACCTCTTCTCAAGGGGACAGGAAGCCTGGTCAAGGAGGTGGAACTGAGCAATATATCAGGTGATGTAATATTTTGTTTGCACAAATGACTTGGTTTGGTTCCCTGAGTCTGATATCACAATAAAATGAATAACACCCACTTCACAAAAGCTGAAGCTTCATGGCTTCATTTCTCCTTCTCCTCATGTTCATGGTCTCCTCCTTTCTTCCTTCCTCCTCCTCCTCTAGTGGTCTCTTCCTTTGGAACACTACAAGCCTTAAATGTTCACTTGATATCACATTCTGTCATGTCTAGGCGACTCAGTAAGCCATTCAAGGGTTAAATATCCAGTCCCACACAGAAGGATGTGAAGTAAAACAATGCCATATGTGGATCATGAGAAGAAGTGCAATTATACATACCTTTTCCTACAACTCCTCTGCTATATTATTCTCCCCAAATTTATTGAGCTATTTCACTCTGCACATAAAAATCCCTCTTTAGGGCTTGTGCTGAAGTTTGCAAATAAAATTGAGACAGAACCAGGAAGGGGGGAAAAAACCTCTCTCCCCCCCTCTCTCTCTCTCTGTGTGTGTGTGTGTGTGTGTGTTTAATATTAGAGCTGTAGGCATAAAAGCACAGTGCAGGTCTGTGAATATTTTCAGTCTTGAGACTAAATTAACTCATTCACGAACAATTTCTCACAGTACTATTGGAGTATGCCTGCTGCAGTGCTAGTCATCATAGCATCGTGGTTGCTACCGCAATCCATCATCCTGTGAACTCGACATCAATTGCTTTGCTCTCATGTAATGGGTTAATTTAGTTCCCAGAAGGGATGAGCTTGGCGTCTGTTTTGGGCAGGGGAAAGATGGATGAAAGGCTGAAGCTTGCGCTCCTGGCCTTGGGATGAAACAGAGAAGCAACAGGAGGTGAGGAAGACTTCTGCCGGCTTTGAAGAGAGAGATTCCCTTAGAGGCAGATTTGTCACCTCATCCATAGAAGAAAGCCTTCTATTCGGTCAAAACCTGCCTGGGAGACCTCTTTCAAGAAGGGTAGTGGATTCAGTGACAGTAGGCTGGTGCTATTTCAGACACTGTTGTTGATCCTTGGAGAGAGATGCCTCTCACTTTGCTGCCACACAGGTGTGAGCGATTGACCTTGGACAGCCATTCTTTATTGGTTTTTATTTTGTCAGATGCTCTTTCACTTGTGGCAAAGAATCACTTCAGACAGGCAGGGCTGACGTCTCTGACAGGCATTCTTCCTGAAATGTTTGCATTCCAGCCTGGCATGAAAGATTTGCTTCAGAGCTTAAGTGGGCTCAGCAGATCTCCTGAGTGAAACATCTGAACATGTGTGAGCAAACCAACCAACCAACCAACCCACAGCAATTCTTTAACCTTGTGATCTGTTGAACCCTTCAACCTTGAGAGGAGTTAAGATTCAGGCTTCATTTCCGTTGGGACACTGGGAACCAGGAATCCTCCAGATGTCACTAAGCTCCAGTGCCAATCAGTCCAAGCCAGTCTGGCTGAAGCAGAGGTGTATAACAATTACCACATGGACTCTCCACATCAGCAAAACAGGACAGCAATAAAATAAGTAATATCATTTTGGCTTTAGTTTGACCCCAATTGGCTGCACCTAGTGAGTCTACTAAAGTACCACCACAATTATCAGATGGAGGAGTCAGGTTTTCTGTGTCACATATCACCCACCCCCTGGCTAAGCAGAAAGATATCCCTTTTGAAGAAAGGCCATAAATTGATGAGGTGGACATAAACACATGGACTGGTCTTCTTTGATTGGAGAACTGGTTTTTAAACTCAAGCCATAAATGACTAAACTGTAAAACAGTAACCACTCCCTGGACTTAACATCTAAGAGAGACATCCCTAGCAGTTTCCAACTTGCCAAGAACTTTTTTGGACTTGACATCCAAGAGCAAAGTGCCTGGCAAAATCCATCATGCCACAAACGTTTGGACTTTAAGTTCTTCACACTGGTTAAACCTGATGAAGTGGTGTTTTAACCCATGAAAGTTCATGAATTGTTTGATGATTCTTTTTTTAAAATACATTTTATTAGTTTTCTACTTTATCTACATTTGATTTGTGCTTGTCAAACATCGTGTTACATGATTTGCTTACAATTATTTGTTTTTTTTTACATCTCAGTGTCTTCCCAGTTGTCTCCCCAAATTCCAGACATCTTTCAAACATTCAAACCATTCATGTACGTATTTTATTGGCTACTATCATAATATTACTTTCATAGTGTACAATATTCTCAAGATCTTCTAATAGCACACTTAATAAAAGTAGTTCCAGATCCATGCCCCAACCTTATATCTAGTTTAATTTACCTAAAAAGAAAACCCACCATATTACGTCTTTATAATATTCTTAAAATATATTTTAAATGTATTTAAATGAGTAGTTAATGTCCCATTAGTCTTTAAATTATTTTCTTTGCATCAACTATCCCTCTCTCCAGATTTTCTGCTGCTCTATAAATGATGAGATTGATAAAAGATTCTTTTTTCTGTATATAGGAATTGTCTTCTCCGGGGTAATCATAAGCAATTAGTTGTAAAATATATATCTCACCTGATCATAATACTGATGTTGAATAGCTGATTGTTGCTTCTCTCATTGCTGGTTGCCAACGACTTGCAAGCAAGCTTCCTAGCTGCTTGTTTCTGCCCATTGGCTGATTGGGGAGTTTCCTGGATCAAATGGGGATGACCGCCGTCCCCGCCCCATGATCAACAGGCTTCCCCCCCAG
This sequence comes from Pogona vitticeps, assembly GCF_051106095.1. NCBI lineage: Eukaryota > Metazoa > Chordata > Lepidosauria > Squamata > Agamidae > Pogona > Pogona vitticeps. The sequence goes on from NC_135783.1 coordinate 193,806,873, forward strand.
TTCACCACCTCTTCGGGGTGGTTTCGACACCCTGGGATGTCCCAAACAGGTGAGAATTCAGCCCAGGGAACAGAGCTCCATCCTCCTGCTGCTATCTCGTCGCGGCGGCAAGCTGGTCTCTCTCCAATTGTTTGATGATTCTTAGTGGTCTGTAAAGGTGTTGCCTATTTTTGCAGGAATAATAATAGTCCATCCATATCTGCAGAGAGAGAGCTTCCTCAACCCTAATTTACATGTCGCTTGGCTTGCTGACACAAACACTGTGGACTGGCAGCTTTACTAAGCTGGGATGTTTGCACGTTCTATTCGGATGAGGTGAAGCACTGCTATGTTCCACTTCTGCAGATCTAAGTATCATAATCTGCATATTAGGAAGTCTCTTCATAACATAGGAATGTGCAAGTGGTGTCAATTAAGCACATTCATTCCCACCGATATATTTAAGTATTGCCTTTATTTATACAATACCCACTAATCTAATGGTGTAAGCCATCTTGAATCCTTTTTTTAAGGACAGAGGCAGGGTAAAAATGTTTTAAATAAATTATCCGAGGGAGCCAATGGGTGGAGTGTTGGACTTTTAAAACCCAGGTTCAAACTCCTGCTTACTCACCAACCTTATAAGGTGTCCTTTGGACCATCTGTACTTCTCAGTAAAACCCCAGTTTTACAGGGTTGAGGGTTCCTCCCCCCAAATGATAAGGGGTCCCAAGGGTCACTGGGACCAAGTCCCTGCCAAGCCAAGAAATGTAGTAAACTGCACAATATTAGTATTTGAAGAAGTTCTCTCTTTTGGACTATAGCTCTCTTAACCCATGGCTGCGGTCACATGAGCCAAATGTTGCCTTCCTGTCCCCCACTGAGTTTGTATCAATAAATTTGTGGTCATACGATGCACGGATATTAACAAATCATCTACCCATTGAGTGTGCTCACTGCGGATAATTTCTCATTTGGCCAGAGGCTTCTACTTTTTTTGCTGTGGATGTTTTGGAAAAACTGTTGCGCTGCTGCGTGTCTTAATGCTCTTCTTGCAACTTTTTTGAACTACTATCACCGTGCATGTCCTTTAAGATTTTTTTTGATTTTTTTTCTTTTCCCACTGCATTTGTGTCAATGCATTGATTAATTTCTGTCAAACGGTCTCCACAAGAAGCTGTAGGTGCTTATTGAGTTGAATCTTCAGCAGGGTGGTGGTGGTTCATTGACTGCAGTGCATTGCGTCCTGAGGTGCCGGGGACACAGAAGAAAAGGAAACCATCATGGAACAGCTCCCAACAAATCAATGCACCGTTAAAAAAACATTATGAAAGAAAAAACAACAACCAGGGTCACAATGCACCAGGCGAATAATAATCTGGCACCAAATGATTTGGTAACCCCAAAATACATTGGGATGCACATCCTGGAATAAATACCACATGACCGCAAAACATGAGAGGAACGTGATTAAAAGTCCTGTAACCACAGGGGGACAGTTTCGCAATCAGATTTTAGCTCTCTGCAAAACAGGAGGAGTCAGGTTTCCTCTTGAATGCAGCGTATGTGCATCAACCCAAACGGGAGGAGTTTTTCACTTATGCATCAGTGAGCTACTTTCACATTGTGGATGCCTTCACTCATTGGTTAATCACATGGAAAGGCTCTTTTCTCAGAAGAACAATTTGTCAAAGCAATGGCGAACTTGTTTTGCCTTATATCTCTGATTCTATAAAGCCAGAGGACCTTTATTATAAAAACTGAAAGCTTGGAATCTGGGCCAGCCGAGGAACTAAATGAAGACTGGTTTACATGTCTAAAACCTGGATAAAACCCAGCATGGTGGGTCTTATGACAAGCTTTGATAGGGTGCATTCTTATATTACTACAGTGGTACAAGAACCACTTTGCCTACCCTACCCCAGAATAATGACGTGAGACCAGAAATAAGGGTTAAACATGGGCCACACTTTATTGAAACAATCATTGTAGCCATCCTTTGCCAAAGGGGGGGCCCCTGCCATAGCGCGGAATCAGGTTTAAGCACAGAGGTCTCACCGGACCCCTTAACCAACAAATGGGCGAGTCCCTGGCCCCAAGTTCTTGCAGTCATAAAGACAGGAAGAACCCGGCCAGCCCCAATTTGACCACCCCCGGACCTCAAGACACCTTTTGCTTGTTGACTCTTGGTTCGGGTGTGACCCCAGTGCATCTTTCCCCCCAAGCACTGTAATCGCAGTGGGAGGTCAGATGAGTTGTACCTTACCTGAAATTGCAATGGGACTCACCAAAAACCTGTTTTATACGCAGTACCCGCCACAGCATAGGGACTAGCATTGCTAAGTCCCATGCCCGCCATCGAGCCTATCTCACTCAGCACACAGGACCCCCTTGATGTCTTCCAAAAAGACATCCAAACCACCATCGGACAGATGTACACCACCTGGCCGAAAAAACGCAGGCCTATCCAAACGGATCCTCTGGTGACCAATCACCCATTCAAGGCCATTGCAGATCACCCTGCAGACTTCCCAATTAACATGCCTGTGAGCATTGTTAATGGGTAAAAATTCTCTGGCTTCTCTCCAAGCCAACCGGGGGATGATCATTGACCAAATGATGCTCACCGCTGGGTATGTGGCTTTAAGCCATGCGAGGATCCAGCACATCCAGGATCAAGGCCTTTCCACACTGTTTGGGCAGATTGTTGCTACCCAGATGTACCACCAAAACATCTGGGAAAAATTGTCCAAAAGCAGCCGCTCTGCACAGCTGGCACCACAGCATTCCACGCAGTCCTCTCCACTCGATATGGGCTCTGGCTCCCAGGCCCAGACAGCTCCCCCAAAAGGATGCAGCCACAGAGTGAGCTGCCCAAAACACATAGCTGTGGCCCACGATCATCACATGCCTTCTCCTCATTGCTTCCAAGATACCTGCAATACAGACGAGAACCAGGCCCCTGCCTAGACATTCAGTAGTATCCTGATATACCTATGATAGGTGGACGAAGACCACCGCCCAAGCCGTTTAATGTCTTCTACGTTGTAACCTAAGGCTGCTGCTGTGGACTCTGCTCCTATCCTAAATGAATGTGTGCCAAATCTCATTGCCTGCACGCCAACCTTATTCAATGCCAAATTGGTCAACTTCCAAAATTGGTATTTTGTTAATGGCACTTCATCATTGTATAAGAAGAAATATCCTTGTGTGACCCCTAATCTGCAGGTATGCTTCCGTGGCTGCCACCGGGCAAAGTTTGTCCAAGTGGCAATGCTCCAATGTAATGTAAGCTCCCCGACCTTGCTGACTGGCCTTGGATTGGTGAATATGTATTCAAACTGTCCCCTCCACCACCCTAACATATTGCCTTTGCAGGGCTATCCTGGTCCCGTCTCCCTTTCCTGAGGCTACTACCTCACTGATCCTGAGGGCTCAGAAGAATGTTAATAAAGTTTGAATAACGTGACTTCGTAGTTGTCTCTACAAAGCGACTCCCACTGCTTACAAATGCCTTCTAACAAAGCAGGTGATATGGGAGCTCTAGTGTCCTTGACTCTACCTCTCTCTTTAGAACACCCTTCGATCATTTTCCTAATGCGGTAGTCTGAGGAAAAATCCTGATAACTGTGAATCCTGGCAAAATAGGCCAGAGCTGACAATCTACCTTGTATAATTCTGGGCGCCAGTCCCTTCCTATTCGGATAGACAAGAAATTGCTGAAGATGTTCAACCGGAGCAGGCCAAACCGGCTGAGTGGCACAGCTGTGCCTCACTAGGTTGAGGGGCCTGTCTCACCTAGGGTTGCCAGAAGTCCGGCAAAAGGAGGACATGTCCTACTTTTGAGGAGCATGTCCTCCCTCCAGTAGGCAAGACTAAAAAACCTCAAAAAGTCCAGCTTTTGTATCTCCACCCCTCCCCCTCCCCCACCCCCTGCAGCCGAACCTCTCCCTGCTACTTCCTTGGTTGAGGCCCTTGTAAATCCTCCCGTTCTTTCAGAGATCAGAGGGAGATAAGGTGGCTTGATTGTTTAGGGCTGTAATCAATCCCCGGCTTGTGGATGGCTGCTCCTGCATGGGAGCTGAATAAAGCAGGAAGGCGCGCGAGAGATATGGATGGATGGATGGAAACCTGGGCAGGAGTGAAGTGAGTGTGCACTTGCTTGCCTGCAGGAGGGGAGGCTGTTCTGGGGTTTGCAGGGGGGTGGCGGTTCAAAGCCAGGTAAATAGGGGCTGGCCGGTCCCTCCTTCCTCCTAAAGCTGGGGAACAGGAGGCACTTTTATCCCCCCCTTCTGCCCTGACCTCCTGACTCTGGGGCATGTGCAGAGTGCGTTTCCAGGTCCAGGAGCATATGCAGTTATCCCCCATGCTTGTGGGAACTGGAACACACACACACACAAGCAGATTTCTCTCAGCTTGAGAAATTGCAAAGGGTGGAGAAAATGGCTTTGTGTGTGTGTGTCTGTGTCTGCAAATCCATTTTCTCCACCCTTTGCATTTCTCAAGCTGAGAGCAATCCGCGCCTTCTGTTTTCTCCTGGTTTTTATAGTGTTTCAAATCTGTCACATAACTTTTTAAACTTTTTATTTCACTTTATTATGCTTTTATTAAAATTTTAAAAATCAATAGATAAAACAAGGGGGATGGGTCTCCATTAAAGGAAGGAATAGATTGTCTCCATTGGTCCTGGGAGCCCAGTAAGTGTATAAGTAGATTTGTTTTGTTTTTTTTTTAAAAAAATTTAAAACAAGAATACACAGTGGCCAGTGGATTCTGAGTTTTGTAGTCCAAAAAATGTAACTTTCCCAGTCTTGACCTTTCAAGACTGAGTAGGTTGAATGTTTAATTTATATTATATGTTATCCACTCATTTAGTCATTTATTCCCCCCCTTTTTTTAAAAAAATAGTGCCTGGGTGATAAAGTGCGCCCAAGCCTAACTGGGTCACGTGGCACAATTCAAAATCTTAACTGCGCGAAAACTCCGACTTCCTCCCTGAGCGTGTGGAAGGGGGGGTAAAGTGGCGCACCAAACAGCCGTGGCCGATCAGCCATGTCGTACCACTGCCACTCCTGGGTCACCTAACAGCAAGTGTATCACCAAGCCCCAATACCAGATCTCCAGCCGATGCCCTATTCACACCTATAGGCACTATTTAAAATATTATTTCTTTTCCATCGCACACCTTCTTTTCACACACACTCTCTTTCACACTCTCGCTTTCTTTCTCCTTTTAAAATTTTTTTTAAATGCTAGCAAAACAAACCAAATTAATGATTAAATCAACCGCACTATAACTAAAGAGGTGATCCAATCATGTAGGATTGCATCCCACGTGACCCACGCAGTCGCACCCTCCCCCCTTTACTAAACAAACCCAAACAATGAAATAATCAACAATAATCAACAATCAATACATTAAATGATTGGCAAATAAGATAATTAAAGCCTAAAAAAATAAGTGAACTGTGTGTGGGGGGGAGCCGCTGTTGCCAGCCAAGGAAGAGGGAGGATAGAGGGGGGAATGGCCCTTAAATAGCCCATCGTCCCCCCCCTCTCCTCCCAGGCTGTTCTCTTGCTACCTGGAGTCTCATGATTTCCAGGGAGGGAGGCAAAGACAAGCCACGCCGCCAAAGCGTGGCTCGGCAGCGGCTCAAGCATTCCTTGTAACTTGCGGCACCATTTAGGCAAAGCTGGCTTCTTTTGCGCATCTGCAAGTGGGAAGGCCACACAACCAATGACAGAACATCAATTTTTGCTTCAGCAGAATGGACAAAAAACAAAGACACTGGGAAAGAGGATGATACTGATTAGCATCTACAAGCCATCCTTTTCACGCCAGTCAATGCATGAGACTACACACTACACTGGCAATTAACCCAGAGTGGATGGGAACAGGCCATACTTCAATGGAATGCAGAAGGTCTCACGTTCAGTCTTTGACATTTGCAGTTGACAGGATTAGATCACGGTTGATGGAAGACTCTGGAGAGTCACATGACCAAGAACAGGAAGCCTTCTTTCTGCTAAGCACCATGATCAGTCACATTGGTGGTAGGGGGAGCCTCCGCTGCAAGGGCCAGCCACTTCTCTCTGCTTCTCTTCCTCTCTGTCCAGCAGGCTGCCAAGGGAGGAACTGTACACACTTGACAAAGGTCTTAATCAATCACTTGCAAAAAGCTTTCCCCATTTCAGCTCATTCCTTCCACCCCTCCAATTCTCTTTTTGATGACTCTCCCCAAAGAATTAAGCCAAGGATTCAGACGATTTTCCCTTCTTCCCACCAACCCAATTTCAGGAGCTTGCTATTTATGGGACCTGACTGTACAGTGGAACCTCGGCTTACGGATGGCTGCACTTGCGTACTTTTCGAGTGACGGACTTCTCCGTCCGCAAAATTTCACTTCGACTTGCGGCCGGAGAATCGACCTATGGACCGGAAAGGGGAGGTGGGGAAAGTGCTAAATTCAAATCTGGCGCTTTCCCCGCCTCCCCCTTCCGTTCTGTAGGCTGCCAATCATGCCTCTGGTTGCCTTCCAGGGCTCCTCCGCCACCATGGGAGGTATCTCGGAGGTCCCCCCGCTGCCGATCATGCTTTGGAGGCACAATCGGCGGTGGGGGGGGGGGACCTCTGAGATGCTTCCCATGGTGGCGGAGGAGCCCTGGAAGGCCTCCTGAGGTCCCACACCACTGCCGGCGCTGCTGGGAGCCGCGCCATGCCAGGCGATCCCAGCCACGCTTGACTCCTGCTGTCTGAGCGTGGTGCAGCTCGGCTCCTAGCAGCTCCGGCAGAGGGGAAAGTCCAGGAGTCCAAGCAAGGTGCTGCTTTTTGCATTTATTTTCTTCTTTTGGTGGGGGGGGGGTATTTTTTTTTCCCTTCGGCCAGTTATGGATTAATGGGTTTTCAATGCATTCCTATGGGAAATGGACCCTCGACCTACGGACTTTTCGACCTGCGGCCACCGTTCCAATGCGGATTAATTCCGTAAGTCGAGGGTCCACTGTATATCCAAAATGTCTTCCATGTGTGAATTCAAGTGTTTGCCATCATTGGAATGGGGTGTATGATAATAACATTAATATGCCATTAAGTTACAGTGTTCTGCACATCCACATAAAGGGATTTGGTCCCACTTTAATCACTGATTTCCATTTAGCAACTATTATTCAGAACTCTGGAAAAAGTTGTTTTTCTCCCAAGCTCTTCTATTAACCAAGAACGCTTCAGATTTCTGTAAGCCCATTGATGGTGCTTCAGTCTTCCATTTGTGGGACAAGCTCCTATCAATTATTTATTGTCATTTCTGTTTATTTTTATTGAAGAGTTTGCATCTCTCTCTCTCTTTCTCTCTCTCTTTTTGCTAGGTATTAAAAACTTCAAGGCTAGGCAAACTGTAGGAAGTTTAGAGGGAGACGGGTAAGTAACTCACCGGATTCCCCCCCCCCACTCCTTTCTACTTAGAAGAAACATCAGGTGATAAGAAATCTTTGTGGGTAAGGGAATGTCTTTGCTATGGCAGCGAAGGTATGGATGCTGTTCTAGACACCAGGGCAAAACCCTAGTTAGCGTCTGCTTTCTCTTTCTTGAGTGACCTAGAGTGAAATGAGATGGTGATTTCTTTTTCTTCCTGTCCCCCCTCAGTGCTCCGTTAGATGCATCAGAGACAACATTATGGTCAAAGCCCTGTTTTAAAAAGCCCTGTGTCCTTAGAAGCAAACACACAGCACTCCCTCCCCCCCCCCCACTTTAGCCAGCTGTCCTACATGCATTCTGTCCTGTGTCTGGTTTAGCAACCAGTACATGATTGACTGTGCGGAAGAGAGCCTGCTAGAGAAGGGAGTCCTTGATGCAACTGCACTCCTGTGATTGAGGTATGGAGCAGGATTCTGACCTAAGTAGTAATCCATAGCTTTTTGGTGGAGCAAAGTAGGCTGCCTCTGAGAGTAGACGATTTGAGTTAATAGCAGCCATCTCAAGACTTTTTTTTTCCCCTTGGTCAACATCACAATCACCCAGTTCTATCCACAGATGCTGACCAGGCTCCCAGGTCAATTTAACTTCACTGCTGGTGATGTGATGGCATCATTCATGACATCTGAAAGCATTAATCCGGTTTGGGAGGCAAGTGCAGAGCAGGGCATGTGGCACAGAAAACACTGTCATCTAGTACACCTCTCCTACTGGGCATGTGTTGCCTCATTCTGTCTAATGTCAGGTCCAGTTCTGGTGTTGATGGACTGACAGTCTGATTTAGAAATCAGGATAATTTCACAAAACCTACAGAAATGCTGACACCCCTGATTTACTTTAATATCAGGCATCCATAGGGAAGCTCCTGTTGTAAACATACATATATACAGTGGTGCCTCGCTTAACGAGCGCACCGTATAACGACGAAATCGCATAGCGATCCGTTTTTTTGGATCGCTAATGTGATCGCTCAACGAGCTTCAGATAGGGAGAAATTCGCTTTGCGAAGATCGGTAAGCGTTTCGCTTACCGATCTTCGCAAAATGAAGCTCCGACGATCAGCTGTTTGGTGGACAAAATGGCCGCCAGAAGCCCCAAAATGGCCGCACGCAGCGTTTTCGCGCCCTCCCCTCACTTAACGAGGGCGCGAAAATGGCTGCCGGCCATAGGAAACCTCGCTGAACGGTGAGTAAAGGAGCCTTTTGGAACGCATTAAACGATGTTTAATGCGTTCCAATGGCTTTCCCTGTCCCGTTCAGCGATGTTTCGCTATAGCGAAGGTTAATCCAGAACGGATTAACCTCGCTATGCGAGGCACCACTGTACTGGGAAACACAGGCATAAGGAGATGATCTAAGGGTCCTCAGACAATGTTAATGACCTTCCTCACAGGCTGTGGTAGTTGTTTTTGAATTAAAGTGTGCGAATTTCTGACCATATATTGTATAAATACTGCTCACTTCTAGTAATCCAGTAATGATTTCAGCTTCACCAATGCAATTGATGCTAAGTCTTATTCTCTGCACACCACATCTAACACCCTTTCTTTCCCAAAATCTGCACTTGGGCAATATTCTTATTTGGAACAATCAACACTCATCTAAATTGTGTATACTTTTAGGTTCTTCAGAATTCTTCATCAGGCTAGGTGGTACAAAAGAGGAGGGAGAGGGAAGAAGTTGGGACGTCCAAAATGTGTTTGGATGTTGCAGTGTGGTAAGTTCTGGGGTAAAACTAAGTCAAAATATGACATGCATGTTAAGAATGGGTCATACCTTTTATTGGACCTCTTTTAAAAAATCAAACAAATTAAATTGCAAGCTTGCCTCAGGCTAAGCACCACCACTTTGTGGATAGTGCAGAAAAATACTAGACAGGAGTCCAAAAATTGAGGGTATGTCTGTGCCGAGTAATCTCAGACTCAGGTTTCAAGAGTCATCTGGAGGGTGGGGTCTCAAGCACCATTCCTTGCAGCATAGTTGGAATTTTGCACCCTAATCTAAAGACAAAAATATTGGCCCATTACTCTGTGATTTCCCCCCTGAACCCACATTGTCTCCTTCTAAAACACAAAGTTTCCTTTTGGCTGTGGGGCTGGGAAAACCCCCAACAACACAGAGACACAGCAGCTTCTAGCAAAAAAGATGGGGTTATAATTCGGTTTATTAAACAGTTTGAAGAAGCTTATGAAAACCAGATTAAGCCACAGAGCAGTTTTGAACAGGGTTATTTTTGTTTGGACTGAAACATCTCTTAAAATAGGACAAACCTTGTGGACCATAGACTTTAAAAAGAATTGATACTGATCTGCAAAACAGTCTAAAATCAGAAGATAACTCCGGTTGTGAAGTATGATAACTGAACGTTGGCCCTACTGTCCTTGTTCTGCTGATGTTGTTTTATTGTATCTGATTTCATTTGCTGTGGTTTGTACTTTATGTATAACTTTGCTTTGCGGAAATATTTTGTTTACATTGCAAATTTACGTACGATGGAAATGGCTTTTGCAAAGGCTTGGTTCTAAAATTGGATCAGAAACATTTGAAATAACTACGAAATAAGATAGACTCAGCAGAAGGTCATGTAAGATACCTGTACTTGGGAGTGGGTCCCATGAATAGGAATGGGGATGGAGTCTATTTAGAGTCTGGGCTGTGTGCAGGATGGGTGCAACCTGAGCTGCACCAGACCTAGTAGCCCTGTACAGGGGCATTTGAGCACATGGCAGGAAACCTCAGTGAAGGATCCTTTCCTCCTCCTCCTCCTCTTCCTCCTCCTCCTCCTCCTCCTCCTCCTCCTCATTATTATTATTATTATTATTATTATTATTATTATTATTATTATTATTATTATTATTATTATTATTATTATTATTATTATTATTATTATTATTATTATTATTATTATTATTATTATTTGCACTGGAAGCGAGAAATCTTGCTGAGGTCAATGATTTCTCTACAGGCTGTCTCAGGCAGCTGAAACAGCCTTCCTTATAAACGATGATTAAATTTGTAAGAAATCTTCAGTTCAAAATGCTCTCTCTCTCTCTCTCTCTCTCTCTCTCTCTCTCTGTGTGTGTGTGTGTGTGTGTGTGTGTGAGAGAGAGAGAGAGAGAGAGAGAGAGAGAACAAGAGTCAATCCAGACTTATAGCAACCCTTTTCAGGGTTTTCCAGGTAGAGAACACTCAGAGGTGGCTTCCCCTTCCCTTCTTCTGAGGCCATCTCGGGACTGTGCGGCTGGCCCAAGGCCACCCAGGCTGGCTTTTCTCTCAGGAGGCCCAGTGGGGAATGGCATTCCCAACCTCTTATTCTGCAACCAGATACCTAACTCACTGACCAGCTATGTGCATAAATTGGGGGGGGGGAGCAAATAAAGCAATGGATCTTGCCCCATGAAACAACAGCAACACACATATGCAGAACCCGATGGAGCCAGGTGCAAGACTGGTCACAGAAGTGGGAAAGAGGCGACTCATATGGCGACTGACTTTGTAGATCTTTTCATCCATGAATTCAAATGGGATACATTTCTAAATAAAGAAGGAATCAATAAGGATCCTCCACACACAGGATTTTACTGCAGGGCCCCCCACCCTGTGCTTATTTACTTGGGCCTGAAGGCTTTCAGACACTTACTTGAACATAAGCGCATTGAGTACAACATAACTTACTTTTGAGTGAACCGTCACTGAATGGGGCTGCCCAACATACAGTACCTTCATCCTAGAGTACAGCAGGTTGACAAATTATGCTGTAGCTGCTGATGGTTAGCCAGCAGATGGTAGGGGACGCAGATTTCATTATCAAACACCATTTTCCTTCTTCGGGTGAAAAGATGACCAGCTGTTCTCTCCTGCAGTGCCTGAGGGAGCTGAGAGTTCCGGCTTAGTCAGTCACAGAACATAATAACAAGCATCCCTTAATTAATTTACATACTGCATTCAACTTGGATGATTGCCATTCTGATAGCATTTCAAAAGAACTGAGGTGAAACTAATGACAGGCTGCGTAATGCAAATAATGACATTTCCTATTTAAGATGAGCAGTTGACTGAAGCACATCCCGTTTGCTTGCGCTTCCTCTTGAAGGAAGCAGTGCCCATTATATGAAAAGGTAACAAATATGAAGAATGGACTGACTTTTAAAATGTGATTTTAATATCATTGGGATAATTGACTAGGAGACTTTGTGGCTGGCATATCTCAGGTCGGTCTGAAATCCTCTTCAGGGGCAATTGTACATTACAGAGGGTTTTTCCAGGGTTGGACATGCTCAAGGCAGGATGAAGCTTTCCTAGACAAACACACCAGTAGTACCTCCCAAATTACTGTGGTCAAACGATGTGTTAAGTCTACTGACAACTACAGAGAAATCTATTTATTGTTCATTGCTTATTCAGTGTATTGGTGTACCACAAGTTGGAAGTTTACAATATGGTCACTAACCTTCTTTGGTGAAAGCAGAATCTTTTGAAAAGCAGAATTTGTTTAAAAGTATAGTCAGCTCTACTCTAAGCAGTTTTCTTTGGCCTCCCTGCCTTTCTTTTCAAATCTTTATTTGATTTATATCCTGCCCTTCTTCTTAGGTGCTGAAGGTGTCTTGCAATCTAACCTTAAGGTCTGGGTAAATAGAACATAGCTGAATGCAGAGAATTGTGACATATGTGGTACAGTGAGATATGCATATGATAAATATAAATTAAATTAACTAAGGACTTAGCTAAGTTCATTTGGAGCAGGCTGGTATGGACTAAATAGGGTCTCTTAAAGTTGGGTAAATGTCTGGTATGCCATGTGGTGTGATCTTTGCATCCATATGGTATATTTGGTCAGCCTCTCTTAAGAAAATAAATCCAACAAAAATCCCCCTCCATGCCCCCTCCTGTTGCTTCCTGCTTCTGGGAGGAAGCTTTCAGGGTTTTTTCCTAGAAACTCCAGCACATCAATGCTACCTTAATTGGCTTTAAAAACTGGTTCCACCCTCTGCTCCACAGAGGAGTAGAGGAAGGGAATTTTTAATTTCCCAATATCCTTAAGTGGCTAAGTTGTCTGTTTAAGCCACTAATGCTATTGGGAAATTAAAACCAGCTGGGAAATTAAAGCAGGAAGCTCTGTTTTGGCTGAATTTCAGTGATCACACCTACAGTACTGTGAAAAAACCAAAACAGAGTAATCCTACCTGCACCTAAAAAGAGAGAGAAGCCCCTGACTGAGACTCAGAAAGGTGCAGCTAGGACCCTTTTAGGGGACAGGCTGCTTCATTTTGTCTGATCACCAGAAGAAGCAGAGAACCAACCCATAACTATATGCTTGTGCAGTCCCACCTAAAGTGTGCAGATTGGCAGTTCTAGATGAGCTGTGACCAGTGTAAGAGACTTGAAGTGTGCACCTTGACTTTGTAGTAGAGCACACAGTGATGGTGGTGCTAAGGATGAGCAGAGCAATTTAGTGCACAGAGACTGCCTTTTCTGTGGCTGAATGCAAGACTGTGAAGCAAGCTATGGTAGCTCATGCCCAGATGGAGCATTACCAAGCAGAGCTGCATCGGGGCTTGTAAGGCTTGGGATTGTGGCACACTTGCAGCCTTCGCTGCTAGAAGGGAATCTGCCAGGTGGATCCACTTGCCCACTAGATATGGCAGTGGTGAAGACCAACCTAAGGGAGAGGCAAGGCAGCGAGGAACTCTTTTACTCCACGACGGTTCTATGCATTGGCTTGGAACCAGTGAGCCACGGCTGGCAACTGTGGACCTAAACAACCCGTCCAGGTATAGGTAAAGCGCACCTTTTTGGAAGCAAGCTTTTTGGACCCCTGCTAGGCTTAATGAGGTAGGAGGATGCTACAGCCCATGACCCACGTGCAGACCGAAAGAGGCTTCAGTAACCTCTCTCAGAATCCCCGCCGCGCAGCACCCGCACATCCCCAATGCTTGAAAAATTAAAAATTCTCTAAAAGTACCCTCAACATCTCATAAAAGGCCCTGGAGGGAATTTCACCCTGTTCTCCCACCAGTTCTTTCATTCTTCCCCACTCCTCAAAGCAGAAATTGCTTGGAATAGGTCGGGAATGCCCCCTCCCCCATCCTCAAATCATGTTGAAATTGTTCCCTGTGGCTACTAGAAGGGGCTTTTCAAGGTTTTCTAAAATTAAAGGAAAATACTTTGGGGTGAGTGGGGAAGAAGTCCATGGGCAGGACTCCGTGGCCTCCTGAGCTTTGGAGGTTGACCAGCCCCTGGCTCAGGGTTTCAGCCTGTGATCCGACACTTCTGTCTGGTAGGAAGGGCTTCTGACTGAACTCAAAGGAATGGCTGCTGAGCAAATTTGTGCCATGCTGTGGAACACATGTGCTTCTTTCCTTGTCTAGGAAGTATAAAAATGTCTAGTTTAGGAGCAGGCAAATAGGGAGAACCCCCACAGGTATTCCATGTTACCTCCATTTTTTTTCAAACACATCTTCACAGGAGGCTATTTCTTTCTATATTTTTTGCCCTTTCTGACTCTATCCAAACCTGGATGGGACTTTTGGTTATTTGTGGTTCTGAACAAAAGGCTTCCCACCAACCAATATCAGGAGAGTTCTTTTTTTGGGGGGGGGAACCAGAGCAAAATTGCTTCACTCATCATATAGGATATAATGGGGCATTTTGTGGGTGTGGGACCAGATGTGTGGTCAGGGCCTTAGGACAGGGTAAGCTGTCAAAGGTTGTGAGGCCTCGTGTGAGACTTTAATCATGGGCAGCTGCACATCCATGGTCTAGATGTTTGCCCCTCTAAGGACTGGGTTCTAGTCTACCTTGGTGCATGCACTCATAATCTCAAGATTAGACCACTGTAATGCGCTCTGCGTGGGGCTGCCTTTGAGGCTGATGCGGAAACTTCAGGTGGTGCAGAATGCTGCGGCCAGACTCCTTAATGGAGTGAGAAAACACCAGCACATTTCTCCTATTCTGGCCATGCTGCACTGGCTGCCCATTCGTTTCCGCATTGACTTCAAAGTTTTAATGCTTACTCATAAGGCCCTAAACAGTTTAGGACCTCAATACTTGGTGGAACGCCTGCTCCCACCAAGATCTACCTGGATCACCTGTGCGAGCCAGGAGGTGAGGTTGAGGAGCCTGATGCCAAGGGAGGCCTGGAGGGAAAAGACACGAAACTGGGCCTTCGCGGCGGTGGCTCCTCGCCTCTGGAATAACCTTCCATCGGAGATTTGCGAGGCTGGGTACTTTTAAAAGCCAACTAAAAACTTGGATGTACATCCAGGCCTTCCCTCCTGTCAGCACTTAACTCTCTTTTCTTTCTCGCTGTTTATTATTTTTAATATTTTTTGCACTGTATCTGTTATTGATTATGTCACAATTCTTTTGTTTTGTTTTAATGCATATATGTTATGTTGTAAGCCACCCAGAGTGGTAGAATATACCCGATGGGCGGGATATCAATCAATCAATCAATCAATCAATCAATCAATCAATCAATCAATCAATCAATCAATCAAATAAGTAAGTAAGTAAGTAAGTAAGTAAGTAAGTAAATAAATAAATAAATAAATAAATAAATAAATAAATAAATAAATAAATAAATAAATAAATAAATAGTCCTATGCCCTGCACTTACTTGAGCATAAGCTCCACTGAGTCTTCTTAGACTTACTTTAAAATATATATGTAGAGAATGGCATGGTAGTGCAATTATATCATATTAAAAACATAATGCAATGGAAAATGGCTTCCTCCATTAGTTTTAATACCAGTAACCATTATTTAATCAAACTGACACAGTCACCCTCTCATTAACCCCCAGAATTCCATGTAGAAAATACAGTACCATATAATTTTGAATATGTTACTTCCATAATCTCTTCCCAAACTGGCATGCATAAAATGGAAACTTAAGGCCAGTGTCATCTACACAGTTGTGGACCACAATGGTTCAGTGCTATGAGGTAGCTCCCAATTTGGACAGAAGCAGAGATGGTAATGGATCTTGGTTTGGAGGTTCATGCCAATTTGTAACCATGGCACCATGTTCTTTTCCCCCACCTCCCTGGCCAATGTCTTACTCACCAGCTGGAGTGTGTTCCTCTCTTCCTCCATTTCAGCTCTTCAGTCTGTCCCTGGCAGGAGGACAAACCTACCTGTCTCTCCTCTTTGTCTGAGTGGGCGATCAGTCAAGGAAGAAGGGCTGGGAAGCCTGTGCTCCTTCCGGGAACTGGCTGAACAGCCAAAGAGAAGGAGGAGAGGAGTACGTGCTGGCTGGTGAGTGGGGGATCCAGCCAGAGAAGCAGGGAAAGGGAATGCACAACATTTGTGGTGCTGCACATATGAACTAGCATGAACCTTCGAACCGAGGCCCATGCCCATCTCTAAACAGAAGTTATTTTGACCCAATCTGATCCAGTTTATGGTTCAGATGTGAATTGAGCTATACATTCAGATTGCCGCCACCCCACCCCACCCCTGTTTGATTCCCATTAGTAATCTAAGTGGCTATAGTTTTTGCTTGTTTGTTTTTGTTTTTATCTTGGTGCAAAGGAAGCTTGGAGACAAAATAGACCCTAAAGTTGGGAGTAAATATGTCACATTTCAGACAGCTAGCTTCAGGGCTTTGTCTATTAAGCACTTTAAAATTTGCTCATCCCAAAAAACAAATAAAATTCAGCTTTAAAAGCATGTGCACTCAGTCGAATACATAGTCTTGCTTACTCATGCTGCATCTGTCCTCTAGTGTAGGCAGTATCTTCCTAGGGCTTGTTGAAGAGCTACTTCAAAGAAGAGACAGTTAATAACCAAGACCACCATCAAAAGAATTAAGAGGCTGGGTTAAAATACTGTCCTGGAAGACAGCACAATGTGCTCTGAGTGAGAGGACAGAGAGGAGCGTTTGGCAGTGATGGGCGGGCAACAAAATCAACAATAATCTTTACAGACAGATAGAGTCCCCTTGCCAGGGGACACCATGCTTAAGCCCCCAAACTCTTTTCCACAGTTCAGGCCAGAATGAATATATATTTACTAGAGATGGGTTTAGATCTCTGGCTACAAAGCCAGAAGCTGGGGGTTCGATTCCCCACAGTGCCTCCTTGAGAAGGGCTGGACTCAATGATCCATAGGGCCCCTTCCAGCTCTGCAGTTCTAAGATGATGGTGATGACCACTCAGATCAAGCTCAGACTACAATGCAAAATCTCCAAGTACTTTCACTTCATTCCAGAAATGAATATGGGTATTCCACTTTGATCTGGACCTCATAGACATCAGTCAAAATCAGTCTGATTTAGTTAGTCATCTGGCCTCAGCTGAAGCCTGTGCATAACTGTAGCGGTAATCTCAGAGACTGTCAGCAGAATCACTTATACAATGGCCCATTTCACAAACGGTGGAGCTTTTCTAGCTCCTGTGGAAGAAGGTACCCAGGACCTCCCCTCTGTGACACAAGCAAACCTCCAGCTGATCGAAAAAGGGCAGTCTCCAGCTTGCACAAGGCCAGGGGTGAGATTGTTTAGAGCAGGGGGGCGAGGAGAGCGCAATGCTCTGCCTGCAGGGCATTCATCAATAATCTTTGTCTGGAATCTTGGTCTCAAAATCTCAGAACGAAATCCGCCGCTCTGTCACCAGTGATCAACTTCAAAAGCAAGCGCTACCGTCAGGTTAGCAAACAGTTTCTCATCTGATCACTGGGAACAGACTCCTAACAGCTAAGACGGCAATCAGATCTCTTCCGTGAGATCAGGTTTGAAGAAGAAGCTGTGATCATTAATTTTTCTTTTGTGATTTTACAGGTTTTGATCTCCTGCCAAAGCTTGGTCCCAGATTAGTGCCTGAGGCAACACCCAGGGAGACGGCCGCTCATTGAACTACACAGCAAAGAGATACCAGAGTCATTTTTTTACCTCTTTGCTGCTGACAGGCAGAAGTAAAGCGATGGCATACTGTACTTTCTTATAACGGTATGCCTGGGAATTAGAATCCAAGCAAATGAAGAAAAGACTACAATCTGCATTGGACCTCCCAATCAGAGACACAGATAACAGAATGAGGGAAGTTCATAGTAATGCTTATTGGGATAAAAAAAAGGTTTTAGAGCTGAGAAGAATTTATCCCTTTAGCTGAGAGCAGGGAACATATGGCCTTCTAGATGCTCTTGGGACTGTTACTCCTGTTATGTTAGCCCTAGCTAGCGTAGTCAAGGGTGAAGTCTGGAGCCCCATGTTCTGCTTCTCTGCCATAGACTCCCTTCAGAAATCTGTCTTGTAAATCTTTGTTGCAGAATATTCAGCGTCAATATTTAGACTCCCTGACATTTCACATAAATATATGTCCCATTTGATGGATAGCCTGCAACCAAGTTGACATGGAATAACAGTAGACGGCATGAAGCAGTGTGAAGTTTAAACACAGTTTATGCAGGATGGAGATAACGGCTAAGCTGTGTGGGTAAAACCTATCCCGAGCAAAGCTGCTAGAAGACTCCGAGGATATACCAGAAGTTTCTGCCTGTTTCTTCTATGGTGACCATGGTTACCATCATAAATTAAGAAGCAACTCTGACAGGCACCACTTTATTCCCTCTATCAGCAAAAAGAGGTGATAAATGCCGTCAGCTATGTAGGCAGAACGGAGATACAGGAAAGCTAAAGAACAGGTTATCAGGATGCGGGTGGGGAAGGACCCTGGGCTCTTTCTGAATGTTAATCCCAAAT
Organism: Pogona vitticeps; assembly: GCF_051106095.1. Lineage (NCBI taxonomy): Eukaryota > Metazoa > Chordata > Lepidosauria > Squamata > Agamidae > Pogona > Pogona vitticeps. The sequence continues at coordinate 193,825,024 of NC_135783.1, forward strand.
CTTAATATTGAGACCCATTGAGAGTAGAGCTTATTGCACCAGTGGGACTTTCATAAGAATTGACATAAGGAGTTGCATTTAGTTAGCAGGTCAACTGTAGGAGAGACTAACACTGCAAGATCTCAGGGTGCTGGTTGGAGTCTCAGGGAATTGCTGTGCTGTTCCAGATCTCCACACAGGGCGACAAATCTGAGGGTGAGCAGTGTTGGACAAAATTTTGATTCTTTTGTTAGCAATTGGCTTTAAAGCCAGAATTTGGATCTCCATCCTTCCTTTGGTGGGCCCAAAACTCATGGGCTCAAAGCTAGGGTGTTTCTATGTGTCCTGGGCTCGTGTGCTATTTGAACACAATTGAACCAAGAGCAAAGACAGGGCTAGGGACTTCAGAGAGGTTGGCTGGGACATGATTGTGACTTGGCATGCAAGAAGAAGCAAAGCTGGGTCAAGAAGCAGTTCTGGCTCCTGTCCCAGCCCTCTAGGTGGCAGCACAAGTTCCTGTCGCCTGGACAAATCAGATCATGATTGTCTGGCAGCTCCAGTTGGAACTAAAAATTGAATGGTTAACTCCTGAACAGGAACATTTCCTTTCAAAGGACGTATACACTACATTTTTAGGTATCTCGCACTTGTTTGGCTTCACACACTGACTCTTTCACTGGATTTGGGACAAACTGTCATACGGGCCTAATCTAGAAATATGAAAACCTCAGTACAGTGGTGCCTCACTTAACGACGTTAATTCGTTCCAGCGAAATCGCTGTAGAGCGAAAATGTCGTAAAGCGAAATAAAAAAGCCCATTGAAATGCATTGAAAACCGTTCAATACGTTCCAATGGGCTGAAAGCTCACCGTGCAGCGAAGGTTCTCCATAGGGGCGCCCATTTTCGGTCCCTGTAGAGCAAGGAATCTGTCCAAAAACACAGCGGGGAACCATTTTGAGCACCTGGTGGCCATTTTGAAAACCCGACAATCAGCTGTTTTGATCGTCATAATGCGAAGAATTGGTTCCCAAAGCAGAGAACCGATCTTCGCAAAGCGAAAAAAACCCATTTAAAACATCGTTTTTCAATCGCAATTGCAATCACAAAAACATTGTTGTGAAGCAGATTCGTTGTTATACGGGGTAATCGTTAAGTGGGGCACGACTGTATTTTTTTGGAGGCTCAGCATTCCTTTATGAGAAAATATAATGCCTCATCAAGCAAATAAAGCTACCTGTTAAAATGGCCCAGATGGAATATATAACCATGCAAATAGCAAATTAAAACAGGTTTCTTTGTTCTATTTCAGATTAAAACAACTGAAGCAAATCATATCTCAATTAAAATTTTGTATACTAAGTTAAATAACTGAATTAACATGATTTTTGTTCACTTATAAAAATGGTGACAACTTGACTGCCAAATTTTCTAGGGTTGTATAAATGTTAATAATAACCGTATGCATTTAATAATGGTAATGGTAATGGTAATGGTAATGGTAATGGTAATGGTAATAATAATAATAATAATAATAATAATAATAATAATAATAATAATAATAATAATAATAATAATAATAATAATAATAATAATAATAATAATAATAATAATAATTCACTCTCACCGGTTAGGTATGTTATCCTTCTTTATTAAGATGTCAATAGTTTTCTGATGGTCAAAACCTAGGAAGAGATTTCTGTTTTTAGATCTAAATTTTCCAGATTGTCTATTCAAGATACTTGATTTTGCTACAAGGAACCTGGCCTTGGGGACTTTACTTTTCTGAATTGCAATTCTGTCTTGTTAGGGAATTCTGCGAGTTATAGTTTTTTTTAAAAAAAGTTTCCATTTTCTTTAAGTAACAATCTTCTTGTTGGTGTTATTATTATTATGTGAAGTCATCTCCAACTCAGGGGGATCCTATGAAAGAGAGCTCTTCAAAATGTCCTGTCCTCCGCTGCCCTGCTCAGCTCCTGCAAACTCAAATCCTTTAGGGAGTCAATCCATCTCATACTTGCTCTTCCTTTTTTCCTGCTGCCTTCAACCCTTCCCAGCACTAGTGTCCTGCCTTCTCATAATGTGCCCAAAATAGGACAGCCTCAGTTGCATCTTTGTTGCCTTCAGATATTGTTCAGGCTTGATTTGATCTAGGACCCACTTGTGTGTCTTTCTGGCAATCCAGGGAATCCACAAAGCTCTCCTCCATTACCATATTTCAAATTAATACATTTCCTCCCCTGTCAGATGTCCTTCCTATCCAGCTTTCATGCCTGCACACCGTGACTAGAAATACAATAGTGTGGATGATCTTGGTCTTGGTATCTCATGACCCATCCTCACACTTGATGATCTTTTCTAGTTCCTTCATTGCTACCCTTTCTAGTCTCAGTTTTATTTTGATTTCTTGGCTGCAGTCTCTGTTAGGACTAATGATTCAGCCAAGGTATACAACATCTCTAACTATTTCTGTTTCTTTGTTGTCAACACTAAAGTTCTACGTATAGTTCTTCTGGAATCATGATTTGTATCTTCTTAATGTTCAACTGCAATCCTGCTTTGACACGTTCTTCTTTCACTGTGACTAGAAGTCAATGTCCTATAGTACTTTATTTGAGCTTAGGATATGAGATAGTTGATGAACTTTCCACTCAGCATTTTGATTAATTTAACAGATCTAATGCAATATTTGAACACTTTGCTAAAATGTGGCTTTTAGTATTGTTTGCCACTTATTAGAGAGAAGAAGGTGGAAGGTAGATTTAGTCCCATTTAGCGTGGGAGGAGAGGTAGGTAACCACCACTCCGCTGTTTTGAGCCAACTGTCTGCTCAGTGTGGAACATGGCCCTACACACATAAGTAGGCTACCAACTTTGGTTTGATCTCTACCAGGTAGAAGGCTGAGGGGGACAAATAGGAAAAGCCTTTTTTAAAACTTGAATTTTTACATTTGTCAATATGTTTTCTTACTTCAGACTTATTTTACCATTTTTTCCTAAGCCTTTAAAATCTAAAATTATATCTTATATTTTCTTTCTCATAATTTTAACCTATCCTTGTTCTCATCTCTCATCCAGTGATACAAAGGCTCCCACTTTTTTCTAGCCTCAGCAAATTCTTTGTCTTTTAATAACTTCAGTTAAAATATCCATCTCGGCCGATTCAAAAAAAATTTCTATTAACTCCTGGGTTGTTGGGAGCCTCTGTCACAGTCTGTATTTTTTTATTTACCCCAACACCCTGATCCAAATCCCCTTCCCTATGATCTTCCCTTACTTAATGGAAAATGAATAAACATTAAAAAGCCTTTTAAAAACCCTTGAATTTTTAGATATCTCTGCTCATTTCTGACACATAGAAAGAATGAGTGTTTTTAAATGACAAGACTGCTGCCTCTTAGATATGTATACATAAAAAAAAGACTTTGGAACAGAGCATTATGGGAACAGTTTTGATGGGGGTGGGGGTGGTTTCTCCTCCCTCATTCACCTGTAACCTTAATGCCTGCTACCATAGCTGCCTTATCTCAAGCTACATGGCCTCCTTGCTGCGAAAGAAGAATTGCCATATATAGGGATGTCTTTTTCCTATAATTGTCTACTGAGACCTTGAAAGCAGCAGAGAAGATACTGCAGCGGTAATAGATCAAAGGGAGCCAGAGAAGAGGAAGAAAGAGAGAAAATAGGGTCCCAGGTCCAAAATGCTTACAAAGGATGAACTTTCCTTATGAGTATGGGAAGAACATTACCTTTTAAAAAAAGGTGTTGCAATTATTTCCATGAGAAATATTTTTCCGTCCTCCCCTCTTTAAAGGCTGCTGTTTGAAAAAGTGTACAGGTGCGTGTTTGGCGTGTCTGTATGTGTGTAAGCAAATGCTTCGATAGAAGAGGAATTATAGTATCAACAATATTATTTGTATATTCATGTCACCACAAGTTTAACTACTTTTCGTCTGTTGCCCTCTTCATGTGTTTTGTTACTGCTTTGTTTAAAAAAGGAAGGAAAGGCGTGAGCTTTGCTCAAATAAAAATGACATGCCTTAAAAGAACCTCTTCTACTCCTGGATCCCTCTAAGAGGGCAGGAAAATCTGAGTTCTTCTTTTCATGGAGAGCTCATATGGGGAGAAGGGTCAGTTTTGTGAAGTTTTGCTCATATCTATGGTTGTGGAACATAACCAGATCATCCTGCTTTGGATTGCTTTGTATGGGGTACAGATCGATTCACAAGGCCCAGATGCAGTTCTGGTGTGAAACGAAGCAAATCTAGAAATCTATTTGCATCCGGAACATAAATTGTGTTGACATTTTACTAAAAATGCAAATTTCAATTTTACCTCATATGCAACACCTGAAGCTATTTGGCCAGTTCATGTTCACCTTCTCTCAGGCCTCCAAAGGTCATGTACCTCAGTTCAAAAGCAAAATGGTTATATCCATTTTGTTTCTCCTTTGCAAACCAATGAGAGGTTTACCTCTTCATCCACAAATTGGTCTAATCTGAACGGGGATCTCTTTCAAAGCCCTGAGCTGACCCCTGGCCTAAACTGCAGGATCCGTGTACAACCCTAGGTATGATGAACATGTCCCATTGATTTCTGTGAGCCTGGAGAAGAATTAAATTAGTCCAGATCCTAAATGTGTAAAAAATAATTGGTTATTGTCCAGTTCCACCTAATCATTTCCATAAACATAGTCAACCTGGGGGCGGAGGAGACACACTGATGAAAGGCAGTGACCAAACAGGACTTTTGCAGGAACTAACAGCAAATGTACTACAGTGGTGCTTCGACTTACGAATGTCCCTACTTACGACCATTTTGAGTTACGACCACCTCCGGGCGCAAAATTTTGCTTCGACTTGCGACGGGAGTTTCAAGTTACAAACACAAAAAGGCAGGGGGAAAAGGTGGGGAATTCCAATTGTTAACTGTAGGTGGCGACAAGGCTGCTTCTTTGTACAGTAGTTTCTATGGACGGAAAAGAGCAGATACGGATTAAATGGTTTTCAATGCATTCCTATGGGAAATGCAGATTCAACATAAGAACTTTTCAACTTGAGAACCACCTTCCAATACGGATTAAGTTCTTAAGTAGAGACCCCACTGTAGCTCATTCGCCCCAGCAGTTAGAGAGTGTGCAATCAGAGATGGCTGCCTGGTAAGGTAAGGTGCTGTTTTCTGCTTTTTAAAAACTGTTCTGGGTGGGTTTTCCACCATTGTTTTGGGCCGGGGGGTATGTTTCTCTGCTGTGTTGTTTTGTTTTTTGGTGATTTTTTTTTTTTTGCAGCCCCAGCACCTTGCGACGAGGCTTGCTCCTTTGTTTATTTTTTGGTGTTTTTTGGGGGTTTTTTTTTGCAATTCCAGCGCCTTTGGGGCTTGATTTGCTGTTTGTTTTTGGTTTTTTAAAAGCCCCAGCAATGGAGCTTGCATTGCTGTTTATTTTTGGTTTTGTTTGTTTTTTTTAAAGCCCAGCGACAGAGCTTGTTTAGCTGTTTATTTTTGGTTTATATTTTTTTTAAGCCCGAGCGCCTTCTCACCGAGCTTGCTATGCACTTTTTTCTTTTGGTTTTTTATTTTTATTTTTTTGCCGGAATGGATTAATCGCATTCCCGTGCATTTCAATGGGAAATAGTGCTTCAATTTATGACCATTTCGAGTTATGTCCATCTTCTGGAATGGATTATGGTCGTAAGTCAAGGCACTACTGTACTGGGGTCAAAGGTGACAGCTTCCATGCTATTCTCTGTAAAACCCACTAATGATGTGAAAACTAACAATTTAATTAATGAATTTGTAACACTAATTCATTGAATTAAATGCTTTCAGTTTAAACCAAAACAGCAACAGCTTAATCTCCCCATTCCTAACATTTAACATCACTGCTTTTATTCTCAGGCCAGGCTTTGCCGGATTACTGGATGAGGTTGTCTTTACTGTCCCAACTAATTTCCAATGTAACTTTGGGCTGGGATTTTTAGATGCAAATGTAATCGATTTTGCATCTTCTGGATTTCCAACTTATACTTTGGGCAATCATACATCGCTGAGGAATTGTTTTGAGATTTTAAGAAGCAGCAATGCCTGAGGAATCTGATTTTTTAAAAAAAGATTAATCATTGACTGATTGATTGATTGATTGATTCTAGTGGAAAATGCCCTGCTCCACAATGCTAAGATTGAAATGTAACCATCCCCTGGATCTTGCATTTTCTTAGTGCAGCTCCTTGACATATTGAAATACATATGTATATTGAAGGGGGATATGCCTTTTAATGTGTACAAATTATAATGCTATGAAGTATAAGTACATGTTATAAAAGGATTTTTTCCCCAGCATAATAATAACTTTGCCATCCAATTACAAATTATACAGTCATGGTCATTTTTGGGTTTCTGTGTGGGATTGTATCAAATGTGACTTTTCTTCTCTGGTTTTTTTTTTGTGTGTGTGTTGAACCACCTTTTAGCTTTTTGCCTCTTCCTCTCTCAAATAAAGGTTTGTGATTCTGATGTCACAAAGATAGAGAATTGGCTCAGGGTTTTAGTCTGAACTTTAAGGACTCTAAGGTGTTGAACCTTTTTTTTTTTGTTTGGATATAGGGTTCAGTATCTTGGACAGCTCCTGGAAAACCTAGAATAAAATTCAAAGTGGGTTTACCATGGTCAACATCTTGGAGTGCCCAGCTTGCAAAAAGCAAAGATCATCTGTCGCTCCTTGCTGGTTTTAGCTAGAAATGCCAGGCATTTGAACTTGAGACCTTCTCCTTGCAGAGTATGCTCTTTGCTACAGAGTGACGGTCTCTTCCCTGTGGAGCAAAAAACTGCTTTCACATTGCTTTTTGTGCACATCAAAACTCGCCTCCTGTGGCTTGTAATATTCCACACTTATTGAGAAAATGCTCACATTGTTTCTTTCTCTTTGTTTTGCTTTGAGGTCTTGCTTGTTCCCCATCGCTGTTCTCGGCCACGTGTGTCCACAGAGTGCCATTCAGTCAAACTGCGAAGGCTTGCGAGCAATGCCACATAGGCCAGTACATCCAATGGGGATTGATGCCGTGTTTGCACCAATGAGCCCACTGGTAATAAGGATCATTAATAAGTAAGAAGGAAGAAGGAAAATGGAGCCTAGAAGAAACTGCAACAGAGGGAATAAAGAGATGCCAAACAGTGCAGCAAGAGTGCAAATGTTCGTCAGTAAGAGAAATATGTTTGGTCAGGGCGATATGCTGTATTTGGCCACATGCCAAAGCACGAACCAAATCTGGACTATTGGTGTGTTTACAGGATGGAGTAAAAAGCCCAGAGATGCTCACAGAGTAAAGCGACAGTTGTAAACCCCAGAACACTATGGGGGTGAAATTGTGAGAATAAAAAAAGGCGCAACAGAACTTTTAAAAAATAGAGATCAAAACTGTAACTGCATCATAAAAGGATGCTGAGCTGGCACTGGTGGAATAGGAAGTGACAGTTTCACCCACCCACTGCCATGAAGCCCAAGACCTTCCCTGCACACTCTGATCAGTGAGACACAGGGGTGGGGTGAGGTATCTTTGAGTGAGGTTACCAGTACGGAGAAGACAACCCCTCCCCCTCCCCCCAAATTAATTTCTCAAGTCTCTACATTTATGAATGCTTGTTTTGGACTCTCTCAGTGTAGCACTTAATCTTGTTATTCTTCCCTTTGTTCATGGGTGAATGAGCTTGATTTTGCATTGGGGATGGATTGGCCCTTAAAAATAAAATTTAAAAAATTGCCAAGAGAGGGCAAATTTTATGATATTCATATGCACACATGCACACACGCTTTATTGTTGTGTGCTGTCAAATTGGAACTGGCTTCCGGGATGAGTTATTTAAGGAGTAATTTCACCAGTTCCACTCCCCAGTGAGCTTTCATGGCTGAGTGGGGATTTGAACCCAGGCCTACTGAGTCCTAGTCAGTAGTCCTAGATTAACGTTATGACTCAGGGACTATGGAGGAGGATGTGCTGGTCTGGGAGGGAGGTGTAATCAACTTACTGTTTATTATTTCTGCAATTTACCATCTTTCTGTTGTTATTGGTCCCCCATCAATAGGAGGAATATCAGTGGGGAAGCTGTGTGAGTTTGGTGGGTGAATTGTTTCCTTTCAGTGTTGTTCTTTCTTGGGTGACTGGGTAATGCTTATGCTCGAAGAAGAAAAAATGACATAGAATCAGATGGCTCTCCTTTATACATGTTAATTGACAAGGAAGTGACCAAACTAAGTACAGTATAAGCAATTCCTTCGCAGATAGAGTTACACAGAAATTGCTCCATCTTTTCCTATGAGGACCCTGCACTATTTGTGCCTTTCAAATAAGTATCTATTGTGTCAATTGCAACCTGCCCTTCTTAAAGAAGATGGCATTGATGTTTAAATGGCAACATTCCCAAAAGGGTCTGGGCACCCAAGGTTTCCTTCTGGATGGCCTCTTTGTAATCCTCCTGCCTTGACATTTAGTACTCAGAGATACGCCAAGAAGCTGCAGGGAGGACCACCATAAGCTCCAGCCCTTCTTCATTCTCACTGTGTCATGCCAGAATGATATTACATTCTGGAAGGATGGACATCGCCTCCAGTGTTCTTTGCACTCACTCACTGGACCTCGGAGGACCAAACAGCCCTGGGAAGACAATGCTATATAGAGGTTTGCCCAGCTTAGAGCAGTTTGTTTGCTCTGGACTACTCTGGGGTTGGCCTTTTCAGGATATTTTTCCTCATTGTCTGTTTGATGCTGAAAGGAGCTTCCAGCAGCAAGCAAAGAAGCCATCTGTCTAAGCCTTCCCCTTTGCCCTCAAAGCAGTGGGACTCAGTGGTGTCACTGTGCCAGGGGCTGTGGGAAGGAGGAAGCAGATGGCTTGCTCGCTCGCTTGCTTGCTTGCTGCTGTTGCTAGGAACTTCTCTTGCCACTGGATAGAAAGGGATTTTTTTAAAGGCCTGCTCAAGCCAGTGCATTGGCTTGGATGGTCCCCTTGGAAGATTGTCTCTTGTTTGCCTCTGAGTGAAGTGCCTGGGTAGCTGCGAAGCGAAGGAATCGTCATCCCTTCACAGTCTCACCAGCCATTAGGGGCACGGAGGAGATGAAATCAGAATCTCTCAGCCTGCGTTTGTTGCAGGGCAGGGGAACACGTGGCCTTCCAGGTGTTCTGGAAACCTTCTAGGTGTTCTGGTAGCTAAGCTAGCCAATGGTGAGATATAAGCAGAATGCCAGTTCATCAATAGAAAGAGGCCTGGCATTTCCTCGCCTGCATTGTCATGGCACTCCTCAATCTGCCTGCTCTGCCATTGACTCCAAGTAAGTCTATTAAGGGTAGGGACATTTTGAAGATATCCACCTCACTCGCTCAATCATAGAGCCAGCTCAGATATTAAGCAGCAGTACTCTAACCCACTAGGAGTCTGTCTTGGAGAAGCCCTGATCCAAATGAGCTCCCTAGTTCTTTTGGATTGTGACTCCCATCATCCCACATCTTTGGCAATGCTAGCTTTTATTGGTGGGAGTAACAACTGAAAATATCTGGAGAGTACCATGTTGAGGAAGGCCATTATAAAGTATTCACAAAGGCTTTCACAGCCGGGATCTAATGGTTGTTGTGGGGTTTTTTTGGGCTCTTTGGCCGTGTTCTGAAGGTTGTTCTTCCTAACATTTCGCCAGTCTCTGTGGCCGGCATTTTCAGAGGACAGCACTCTGTGCTCTGGTGTAGTGGAGTATTTATGGCGGTGAGATAGGCTTTTGTCCTTTTCTGGAGATGGGTGATTAATGTGTCTTGTGGGTGTATTGTTGTGATAAGAAGCAGAGACTATCTGTCACTGTGATTGATGGGTGTCATTAGCTGGTCTTTTGTGTGTAGTGATCCCTGATCCTTGTGGCTGGGTAGTTCGTTGATCTTTTGCACGCTGTATTTTTGAGAGCTGAGAGCCAAGTTTTGTTGAGTTTCAAACTTTCCTCTTTTTCATTGAAGTTCTGCTGGTGCTTGTGGATTTCAATGGCTTCCCTGTGCAGTCTGATGTAATGATTGCTGGTGTTGTCCAGTATTTCAGTATTTTGAAATAGAATTTCATGTCCAGCTTGTTTTAGGGCATGTTCAGCTACTGCAGATTTTTCTGGTTGTTTTAGTCTGCAGTGTCTCTCATGTTCTTTGATTCTGGTGTGGATGCTTCGTTTTGTGGTTCCAATATATACCTGGCCACAACTGCAAGGTATCCGGTATACTCCTGCAGTGGCAAGGGGGTCGCAGTGGCAAGGGGGTCCCTTCTGTCCTTCACTGACCATAACATTTGTTGTATTTTTGTGGTGGGCTTGAATACTGTTTGTAGATTCCAAACCCATCTCCAGAAAAGGACAAAAGCCTATCTCACAGCCATAAATACTCCACTCCTAAGCAAACTACACCAGAGCACAGAGTGCTGTCCTCTGAAGATGCCGGCCACAGAGATTGGCGAAACGTTAGGAAGAACAACCTTCAGAATACGGCCAAAGAGCCCAAAAAACCCACAACAACCGCCATTATAAAGGTTTGCTGAGTCCTAACATGGGTCTTTTATGGAAACTCTTCACATAATATCTTACTCTCCTGCCATAATTTTTCCATTCCCACAAAAGGTCAAAGAGTTTATCCTCACTGAAGTTTCAGCTCTCCTTCATCTAGCAACCTATAGCCAGTCAGCCAATGTTCTGTACAACTTACCAGGATGAAATGTTCAAAGCTGTGCGTGGCAATGAAAGTGATGTATCGGGTATCATACTGTGGACTTTGTAATTGTAGACAGTGTTCTGCGTCAAACATCAGAGACACTTCACTTTAAATCAAAGCTTAGCATGTGGTTTCTCTTTTAAAAATTAAAAATGATTAGATCTGAAAATATTGGGACAGCCATCAAAGGCTGCCTTTTCATTGCAAGCTCTCTTTGAGATAAATTCCTCCCACGGATGGAGGAATGGATGTTCTTTCTGTAACTTTGTAATCAATATGGTTGTGAGTAGCTGAGGACCAATACCATTTCACAGTGATTTGAACACATGAGCACCATCACTATTAGGCTCCTTGAAGTTTCCTTCATGGAGTTGACAGTTTCGTCTAGTTATTTTGGGAGCAAGAACTGTCATAGGCATCCTGGGGAAGAGCAATCAGAACAGACTCGTAGATGGTTTGTGACCAGGGTAGAGGAACAATCCCCTGGATGGAGATGCCTCCCTATCCTGGTCCATTAGTTGTCCATGTGAAGAACAGGGTTGGCCTTCATCCTTATGAGTCCAAAACATTGCCAGATAATATCCTTATATTGATGCGACATGTTTTGTTACTGGCTCAAACACAATGATAGACTCAGTTAGTTTTGAGCTGGAATGAAATATTTGTGGATGATTTTGAGCCTGTGAAACATATTTTTGCACTGTTTTCAGAGCTTTAGGAATCCTTCATGAAAGAGCATCAAACTGAGGGAAAGGAGAGCAAAACAAGAGACTGTGTCCCACGGCCAAGTCAAGGATACCAAATGTGGTCTCTCTGACCTCACTTGAGTTGAATACAGTTGGCTAGTTGATCTCAATAGATGGTGAGGGTGTGCATTTGGCTGCAGTTGTAAATATGTATACCCATCCACACTCAGCTTCAACTAGAAGTTTGTAATCAATAATAACTAGAGCTGGATTGCACTGAAAATTTGACACTGCACCAGTTGTGGGCAACAAAAATGCTGAAGCTGTAGGGAAAGCCAAGGTTTGTTAGCTGGATTGCCTGGTGAGAAAGAGATATCCCTGCTCCCTACCCTTCAGCAGAGGGAGGATAATGTGTGGGCTAAATTTGTTCTCAGGGATGTCCTTGTATGGCCAGCCCTAATTGGGTATATGGTACATATCATGCCAATTTGTTCCGTATGTGAACCCTGTTAGTCTGAGATCACATAGTTAAGGTTTTTTAAGCCGCACCTAACGGTATAAACAAGGGTTGCATACAGGGGCAAAACAAGGTGCAAAAAGCATACCATAATACCTGATAGCAAATGTTTGCCTCAAAAGGAGACTTCATCAGCATCAAAACAACCAATTAATCAATGGCCAAATATCAGTGCAGGGTTGGTATTGTTGGCCTACAGCTAAAACAGATGTTGAAGCCAGAAATTTCAGACTGAAGCCCACATTGGTTTCTCAATGAGCGACCCTCTCATTGCTGTTCACTTTTTATGGGGTATCATTGGACGGCTCCTGAAAAGTTTGGTCCTGTCCATCAGCATTTTGTACAAATGAGTGAAAAGGTGATCCATTTGCACCCATGGCCACAACCTTGCTGTCTCGAGCCAGTATTTCCATTAGGCAGAGTAAGGCAGTAGCTTTAAGTAGCAGCTTTTGAGTATTATGGCAGTACAGCAAATGGTTGCTGATTGAATTCATTACAATGGTATATTTGCTGACAAGGATAGGCGTTTGTGCCTGCGTGGGTTTCTGACTCAGAACGACTTGACTGGCTCTGGGCAATATGTGTTTGGCTAGATGGGGTACCTCATTTGCTGCTCCACCTCAGGCAGTGAAAGGTCTTGCACTGGTTGTGTTGTCATGGATGGATTTCTTAAAGCATCAGTGCAAGAGGAGGTGATGCCTTTTGTTGGACCACTACAAAAATAAAACAAATAAGTTTTTGTTGATGTAATCCACTTTCTCAGGCTCTAAGCACACTCCCTTCATGGATGGTGCAGAAAAATTGTCCAGAAACTGATGTTACGTATCTGGGAGAGATGAGCAGTTCGTCTCGTGAGGCTGGGCTTCTTACTGTCTCTGTAGCAAGATTTGGAAATGTTACACCCTGGTTCTCGAGACCAAAAAGCTGTGAATTATCCTGTACTCTAATTTTTTAAACATCCATATCCTCTGTGTGGGGGAGGGCGATGGTAATAAACCCTGTTGTGACCAGAGCAGTGACCTGGGTGCTGAAGAAAGCCAAAATGGTGCCGACGCTGCAGCTCACTGGGGCATAGAGCCTAATGGGAGGATGTAGCTTGGCAACCTCCCATTGGCCAGCCATGAATTTCAAATCTCCTTTCTTGGCATGTGGACTGGGTGGAAGGGGTTTTCACTCCGTTCTGCCTCCCGATCATAAAACAGGAGGTGTGCCAGCCAGTTTGTGACTTTTTGGTTTTCCCTCTCCTTCCACGTTTTATTGTTAATAACGGGTGAATTTGAGCTGTTGGGTGTGTGGCAAGCTCTTAATTTCTGGCATTACTTTTAGCATTTCCATGATGATACAACCTCAGATGGTTTGGGACTTTGGGGGTGGATCCGGGTAGTGTTGACGGACTGCGGGCAGGTTTTGCGTCCCCAGGTTGTTAAGGAGTCCTCTTAATGGGAACTGGGGACAGGGTGTGCTTAGGCCTGTCATTGCTCCCATGTGACAGGGAGCCACAGAGTGGCATATACCCACGTGGCTTCCATGGTCTGTCACCCCCACATGGGGTGTCACCCCTAAAAGGGGTGGTGCAGCATCTAGAGGCAATCAGATCTCTTGAGGCACTGGATTTCCCCCCCTCATGCCAAGCCAGCAATCTGCTGATGTAATCAATAAAGCCATGTCCTTTCCTCCCAGACCTGCGTTGCGGTGTTTCACAATGGTTAACAGGTTAGGCAGCCCGGCCCTGCTGAGCCATAGGCCAAATCCGGAGCATGATAAGCATCTCATTTCTGTCGAAAGGAATGAGAGCAATCACTCTAATTAAATTGTAACCTGACCAACCCTCAGGAGGGAGCCCTTCTCGTGGAACTAATACCTCAGGCCTCTAGGGGGTGCCAAGGAAAGGGGGAAGAGAAGAATTAGCCACCCTCCTATTGCTACATTTTCCTTCGCGGGGATCTAATAACAGAAAATAAACTGGCTGCGGGAAACATGGCAGGCAGGCAGGCGCTCTCTCTCAAAGGGACCAGCGCTCAGCAAAGGCTATCAGGATTTAAACAGCTGCATGGGAAAGATACTGCTTTACAGACTGTAAACACATTACTGTGGTGGTCCCTCATGGTATTCTTTGCTCTCACCCTCAATTTTCAGCCGAGCCATTCTGTGCCTTTAGATAAAGCTGTGCTGCAGGCAGTAGCGGCAGGTAGCGGTCCCCTGAAATTCAGGGGATGCCTAACACACACCATTATTTGCATATCCCACATAGTGCTGATAAGTCATCCCTGTGGTGAATTTCCCTTTGGCCCTTCTGCCGCCTTTGTTCTATAACAGGAGCCATTAAAATGAGTTCCTTTCTTCCTTCATGCCCAATCGTCCTAAGTCTGTGTCATGCACTTATTAGAGGCAATATTCACAAATGGATTGCTGGCATTTGCAGAGACCTGGAGGCACAATTCCTGCATCTTCAATAAGAACAAGCTCCTTTCTGCTTTGTTTTGTTGTGTGTCCCCCCCCTCCAATTTTTGATCCTACTTCCTCCCAAAGTACTTGAGTTAAATAGTTGTTGCCAGGGCTTCAGGCGTGCTGGAAATAATTCACTGCATTTTTCAATTACCCAGGTTTCTCTTGCAACACATATTTCTCGCATAAGGACGCCATTAGATCATCAGGTTGCAAATTTTTGATAATTTAAGCAAGTTCTTCAGCGTAAGAGTGGGGCAGAAAAATGTTTGGTTTTCATTTTAATGCAAACTTATTTTATTCTACCGTTTCAAACCAATATGTGAATCAAAACTCAATTATTCCTCAATATCTACCCTGCTCCTAATTTTGCAGTAGTTCCCCTCAATTTTCTTCATCCAAAAAAAATGTATATAGAAAAGCATGTGTTAGGGGAAAGTGCACACAGAAAGGCATACATTACTGAAAGCAGGATTGCAACATATATTATTTTTCAGAAAACTTGCATGCTTTAGGAAGAAAGGAGTACATACACATTTTCAGGAAAGTTTACAGCATCATAAATGTTTGGGGCAAATGTTACTGAAGGTGGGAGAATGGAAAAACTGCAACTGAAAGATTCACCCATCCTTATTTAAAACAACCCATAATTAATTCATGAAACCCCCTGCACCATGACACTCACTAGCCCTGATGCCTTTAAAAAGAGTAAATTAATTATTTTAACATGCTGCCTTTCCTTCCATAGAGCACTCAATCAATTAAAACAAAAAACCATTAAAAATACAGTAAAATATAGTATTTTTTAAAAAACCCATTAAACAAATAACGTTAAAAACCAATGTATTCACGAAGGCTTTCACGGCCGGAATCTAATGGTTGTTGTGGGTTTTTCAGGCCAAAGAACATGGCCAAAGAGCCCGAAAAACCCACAACAACCGTTAAAAATCAACATTTAAAATCAGTATTACAAACATAGAACTTCAGTTCAGCAAGTACAACATCCTATAATGGTCTCTACTTGTCCCGAGTCAGTTGACCACCTGCTTGAAAGGGAAAGCCTTTGTCTGAGGAGGGAAGGCCAAGAAGGAGGGGGCCAAAATGGCTTCTCAGAAGAGTGCATCCACAGTCTGAGAGCAGCTGCTAAAAAGGTCCTCTTTCACATCCTCACAAAATAAGCATGTGAAGATGGTGGGACCGAATGAGGGGCCTCCCTTGAAGACCTTAAAAGCGAAGGAGCTTCATATGGAATGATATGGTCTTTCAGACAAGCCAGATGTAAGCAGGAAAAGGCTTTGTAAGCACTTTGAATTGAACCCAGCAAAGCCAATACAATAGAGAAGTTATACACTCTGGGCAAGGTTTGCCAGTCTGGCTGCAGCATTTTGAACAGAGGTGGGGACATTTGTGTTTGTTTACAACTATGCATCTCCTGGTCCCAGTTGCAACTAATGTGGGTCCGGCTCCTGGAACCAGTCCACACCTTCACATGCTGCCATGTTGCCAGCATCCCACTCTTCCCACCAATTGTGGAAGTAGCTCCTCCATCTCCCTGCTCGGCTGGCCACTCCAAGTGGGGGCGGGATGACGAGTCTCCTCACACAGCTGCTGAGTGGCCAGCCGAGCAGGGAGACAGTGGAGCTACTTCCACAATTGGCGGGAAAAGCAGGACACCGGTGACTTGGCGACGCATGAATGGACAGATCGGTTCCGAGGGCCAGACCTGCATCAGTTGCAGCTGGGATGGGAATATTCATATTCATAAATAAATACAAATATCCCCATCTCTAATTTTGAACCAAATTTTGGTGTAATTTGTGAGGGGGGGGGGAGAGAGAGAAAAGATTCTTGTTCTTGTTATAAGTTCCCCATATTTCTTGGCCTCTGACAGGGTCTCTAACAAGATAATAATTTCCTTTGTTCCTTGCTTTTGCATTCAAGGACAAGAATAAAAAGAATTTACATCCCGAGTGCCAGGTTGGGGATGTCTGCTGTAATCTATGACCTTCAAAGGAGAGAAGGGAATTGAACTAGCCTCCTCATGAGGCCCAGGATTTATTGGGAAGCAGGTTGTGGACCCACTCCAGAGATGTCCCGCTCCCTGCCTCAAAGTTGTGGTTCTAGTCTGGATTCTAAAATAGGCGGCTGTGCAGCACGATTTCAGCCATTCAGTGGGCTGCATGGGCATGTTTTGTTGCAGCCCCTCCAATGAATAATCATCATAACATGTTTGTTTATAGAATGCCTGTCCTCTCCCTCATTGCCTGTGGCCTTGAAACAGTAGCAAATGACAACCATAGAAATTACAGGCCCCAAAGTAACCTTGTTCCACTTTCTTACTGTGAAAAGTAGCATGTTAGTGAAGCCATCTGCTCCAAGAAACACTTGCCACCCCAACCCCGGAATAAAGACATGAGACAGTAGACTGGATTAAATGTGGGCCACACTTTATTTAAATAATGAATTCAGGAAAATTGCCTTTCGGCCAGTAAAAGAATATGGGGGCCTGCTGTAGTGCGGAAAGCCGGTTAACTGGGGGTATTCCCATACCCCCAGATCAATAAATGGGTGAGTCCCTGGCCCCCAAGCTCCGGCGGTCCCAGGACCGCAGGATCCTGTCTAGCCACCAATAAACACCCCCAGACCTCAAGACATCTTTGACTGATGACTGTTGGTCCGGAAGTGGCCCAGCGCATCCTCCCCCCCAGAGGCACTGTAATCGCACGATCCGCAATGCCGGAAGGTCAGATGCGCTGTTGGCTTACCTGATTTTACAAATTGGGACACACCGAAATACTGGTTATTTCCGCACTACCCGCAAAAGCCGGGCGCCGTGGCGAGCTGCCTATCTGCCAACTGTACTCCCCCAGCCGGCAGGCGTGATATATAGCCACACTTTCCCCCTTCTCTTCAAACAACTCGTGTGAGACTTGTAGGGTCCCGCACCAACCGTGGGGGGGGGGAAGAGTGAGTCGTGCTGCCCAAAGCCTCGGCTTGGCAGCGGCTCCAGCATTTTCGCTCTTGAATGTTCAGATATTTTTCTTTACAACCAGCCATGTTCCCTGGGCAGATGTGGAGTCCAGCTGATTCTACAGCTATAGCTAGATCCCACTATTTGTGTTCTGTCGATTCATATCCCACAAGATCAAACATGGGAAAGTTTCATTTTCATTTGCCACCAAGAAAGAGTTTTTAGAGTTCTAACCCTAATAAGAGAGTAAGAATATCCCCTTGTTCTTATGTGCTTTGCAAGGGGGGGGGGGTCAGGAAACACATATTCTCTCTCTATCACCTTTTTTTAAAAAAAACACTGCAATGGAAATTTAATGAGCTCTGGGCAATGGTGTTAACCATATTGATTAACAGATCAAGGAGGAATTTTCAGTGTCGCCATGACGTGATCAACATGATTATAGCAGCCCGTTTGTCATTTCTTTTTGTACACAATTAATAATTGAATTCTGCCTAACACGCCTATGCAGTTGGCAGTTTTGGAAGCAATAAGATTAGTGCTTCTAAATCAGTTCTAACTGTTAAATTGTACAAACCGCTTAATAAAAGGCACCCAAAGCAATATTGCCAGGGGCAATTGGGTTCTCCTGATACCATTTTCTTGCAATATTTTTTTTAAAAAACTTTGTAACTATGATATGTTTATTATTTCAATGTGTGATCATCTTTCAGCACGTAACACTGGGACCTACATATAATGCTGCAGTGTGCCTTCTCCCCTAACAACACTGTTCCTCTAAAAATTCCATCCTGTTGTAGGGTGCAGTCCAGCATACTCTAAAGAAAATGTATGTCTTTCCATGGGGAGGGAGTAGATAAGAGAGTTTCCTAGACTGTCCTTTACCTATTCTGACCTAAACTGATGTTCCTTCAATCTAAGATGACACTGGGTTGCTGAGATTTCTGCTTTTGTCCTGAAATTTCCTTCTAGACTAATGGTTCCCAAACTTGGGTCTCCAGATGTTCTTGGATGATAACACCCAGAATTTTTGGTCAGCACAGCTAGTGGTGAAGGCTTCTGGGAGTTTTAGTCCAAGAACATCTGGGGACCCAAGTTTGAGAACCACTGATCTCAACTGTCCCTGGGGAAGGGCAGAGGAAACATCTTCCCTTTGTCTACCGGAGGTGAGGGGGCAACTATGGCTCCCTGCATCTCCACCTTCAATTTCTATCATTTTTCTTATCTCAGTATAATTCTTCCATAGGCGCCAGCTTTCCTATTTGTTTGCAATAAGAAGTGTAGACATGGGTTCTTTCCAAAGTGGGAAGTGTCTTCTGCTAGCCACTCTAGCTTTCAAAGACATAGAACATGTTGATACGGCTTGCTTCTGATAACATACCCAAAAAGTCAGCCAAGATGTTCTCCAGTGTAGCAGAAGCCAGACATCTCCAGCTTGGTACTGAAAACATTTTTTGTTCATTTTCTTTGACTATGTTCCACATCACACTGATTGCCGGCTAGATTCAGGAAGCTGCAGTCCAACTGGGAAGGCTGCTACAAGCTGTAGAAGGCAAAACCCTTACAACTTTCCTCTTTGCTAGAGGGCACCCATCTCCACACAGCCTCCCTTTGGCAAATCCAGAGCTTCCTCTGTCTTCCTAAGTCACTGGGAAATCAAGAAAATGCTATAGCATTTGTACTTGCTGACAAGAATCGGATGACATGGAGGGTGGAACATTTCAAAGAGAGGTATGTTGGGGTAATCCCAGAAGATCAGTGTTTATAGTTTGAGGAAGTTGAAAAAGGGTTTCTCTTGGGGGGACTGTGCATGAAAGTGGCATAGATCATAAAAGGGCAATTGTGACACTTTTGAGTCACATGGTCAGTGGAGGGGCATTACTGGCGGTGGTCTCTTGTGACATAGCTGTTATATAGAGAGCTAAGTTGAGGTGGGATATTGTTTGAGATACATAGACAATGGTGGCAGACCACTTAATGCATTTACTTTGGTTTGACCAGGAAGCGTCATCCTTCCCCCACTCCATTTTCACAGGCTTCCTCCGTGCACATTCAAATAAATGTGATTGTTGTTGTGGTGGTTGCTGCTGCTGTTGAGAAGGGTACTGACTGTATTCGTATAATACTAATATAGTAAACCAACAAAAAATAAATTGAAAACGGGACTGAATATTTTAAAAGGATTCAATAGAATATGATAGGAGGCTAATTTAGAATTAGCTAAGAGGCTGTCTGTTAAGAAATGCAGAACAAACGTCTCCCGAGACCACCATAGGCCTTTATGTGTTCCTGCTGATAAGAGAATGAACTAGCAAAGGGCACAGAACACGCTGGTAGCAAGTTCACGTAGCTACTAGCATTCCTTCCCCAAAGCACTGTGATTGAAGACCCTGATAAAAATCATCCCTTACATTAAAAAGTTGCTGACTGACCAAAGCTGACTCTTTCTCCTGGTATAGAGAACATGAGGGAAAAATGTTGCAATTGGTTGGCAATTCGATTCCCCATCTGTGCTTCCTTGACAGGGGCTGGACTCAGTGTTCTGTAGAGTCCCTTCCCCCTCTGCAGTTCTAAGATGATGATGATGATGTTTGCAGACCTCCTGGCTGTTTCTTTCCTTTCCTCCACATGACTCACAAAGCTTTGGTATGAACCAGATTTAGCTCTGGGCTATTTGGAGGGTCTTGCTTCATTCCGCATACAAGCCCAGTTTTTCTCAAAACAGCCCTATTCATCTCTGGATGCCAAATCTGATGCCTTCCACTCAGAATTGGCATTACAATGCTGCAGCCAATTCAGGGTGAGATCAGACAGGCATCTGTCCTGCTGTTTGGTCAACTGTGGGCATGGGCTGATTTGCTTCTTTTTCTAGTGATCACACAATGTGGAGTGAACCAGCCCATGCTAAGACCATTCCTACCCTCATGTTTCTGGATTCCTGTCAGGGGCTTCTCCACCACCACCTCGTCCTCCTTCTCCTCTTCACAGGTAGAATCACTTGGTTCATTTCCAGAGGGTGCAATCACTGGAAACAAACCAAAGCAGAGCTTGTGGTTGTCTGCCTTCCTCTTTTAATTTCCCATATTGTGAGGTGGCTTAAGAAAGCAGACACTTCATTATATTGAGGAATTAAACATTTTCAATGTTCCATGGAGGGACAAAGGAGTTTTTTTCCCCCTTTTCCTAACACTGCATTAGGTCAGTGCTGATGTGCTGAATCACTTATAAAAAAAATTCTTAAAATTGTAAACTTCCTCCCAGAAGTAGGAGGAGACAGAAGGAGGCAAGAAGGGGGATCATTTCATAAAGCTTTGGTTGAGAACCTGCCTGCAGCTGAATCCACCCCCGAGTGTCAGTGGTAGTGGATTTGACTACAGACAAGTTCTTGACCCAAACTTTAAAAAAGTCACAAAAAAGAAAAAGTCCCCTTCATTTTCTCCTCCTGTCTCCTCCCAATTCCAGAAGTTAGTTTTCTATTTTTAAAATACGTGATGCAGTACATCAGTGATACCCTAATTCATGCAGCCTCCTCTTACTTCTTCTGCCCCTCCATGGAGCAGAGGAAGTTTTTAATTCCCAAACATTGTGAAGTGGTTTTCTTCTTAAGCTTCTTCACAATATGAGAAACTGAATGAGGAAGGAACAGGATCAAACGGAATCACTTGAGATGCATATGCTATTTGGATGCAAGGATCACACCAAATGGCATACACTACCTGACCTAAAGCAACTCTATTAACCTACACCAGCCCACTCTAAATGGACTTGTATAGATATTTCAGTTCAGGCAGAACATTTATTAATGTAAGAGTTATAAAAATTAAAAGTTTGGTGTGTGTGTTTCTTTTCATGAATGTTGCTTCAGCGGTTATGCTAGACTAGCATTAGTAAGGGAAGGGAAGAAGCAGGAAAGACAGTATGCTAGCCATGTAAATAAAGAAAAAAAAACTTATTTATTTTGAGTGTGTCCTGCCTGCAAAGAGGAAAGAGTGTTGCCAAGCCTTATGCAGTCTTAAAAAAAAATTGCATCTGGAAGGAGGGATCTAATTATCTTTACGGAGTCAATGAAGACACTCTGTGTCTTTGCTGGAGTGGAGACAAGAGGTAGGTGTTTGAAATAGACAGAATCAAATACAGAATTGAGGAGAGGTTTAATATAAGAAGACTGGAAGGGTGAGATGTTAAACAGGAAAACAGGAACAGAGGATGAAGGAATAAATAAAAGGGGCTATTTTCAGAAACTGAAACCCAGTACCTCCCATTGGAAAATTACTTGATTTTTATTGCTGCTTCTGCTGCTTCTGTTGTTATTGTTGCTCTTGTTATTTGTTAGTCAAGGGAAAGAAAGAGAAAGGAGCTTGTTGAAGTTTTTATCCCCCCCCCTCAAAAAAACAACTTCAGGTAGCCCTTTTCTTCTTTCTATATTTTAGAACGGGAATGAGCTAGAGAGCAAGAGGGGGAGTAGCCTAAATTCAAACATGAAATAAAATTAATGCAAACTTTTAAAAATTCCCCTTTGAACACAAACACAATTTAATTACAAGGCTTAGCTTATTAACAAGTAGCTTATGCATGGTAATTTTTCACTAACTGACCAACCTCTCAGTTTAATAAAATAATTTCCATTGTTGTGTTGTTGCCGTGTGCTGTCAAGTCACTTCTGACCCTAGGATAGCGATATGAAAATGTCATCTCCTCAACTGCTCTCCTCAGCTCTTCTAATTGTAAGCCTGTGGCTTCCTTTAGGGAGCCAGTCCATTTTGTATTTTGTCTTCCTCTTTTCCTGCAGTCTTCCACCTTTTCCAGCATGATTGTTATTTCCAGGGAATCTTGCCTTTTCTTGATGTGCTCGAAGTAGAACAGCCTCAGTTGCAACATTTTTGCCTCCAGAGAGAGTTCAGGCTTGATTGGATCTAGGACCCACTTGTTTGTCTTTCTGTCAGTTCAGGGTATGCGCAAAGCTCTCCTCCAGCACCACATTTCCAAGGAATCAATTTTTTCCCCTCTCACCTTTCTCCACTATCCAGCTTTTACACCCATACATGGTGATTGGGAATACTGTACAAGAGTGTGGATGATTTTGGTCTTGGTCTCTAGTGATCCATCGTTGATTAACTTATGTGTGGCTATTTTTTTCACTAATGTATCAGTCTCTGAATCTTCTAAAAGAATTTAACATTCTCTGAACTTATTGGCTATCTCTCAGTCCTTAACAACAACAAAAAATAAAGAACAGAATGGACTGGCCAGTCCATAGTGCTGTGATGAAAATTTATCCCATGAGAAAATGTTGACTTCTTTCTTGCAATTTGATAGAAATGAAGTTTCAAAGGAAGAGACAATTCAGGGACTGTTTGTGTGTGGTAAAATCTGGGATTCTTTTGCTTATTTTACACATGAAGTGGCTGAGAAGTGTCTATGGATGCCTCATGTTTCATTCTATGATCACCTTTGAGGCAGACCCATCTGATTTCCCACACTTCCGTTGAAATCCAGGGAAAAATCTCATATGATAACTTCTCCCATAGGGCTTTTTCACATCAGAACATTTGGGCTGCCAGGGAAGCTGCAGAGTAATGAAGAGATGTGTAATCAAAAGGAAAAGCAAATGCAAACTTCCCTTCAGCCACCTTCCACCAAAATGGCATCCAGTCTGTTAACACGATGGCTGTTTTTCAGGGCCAACAAGAACAGCTCCGGTTCACAAGGAAGCTGGCGACATTGCATGCATTGCTATGGGTCAGCTTAATCTTTCCGACAGGCTGATAAAATGGAGGTGGCAACTTGTGAATGTTTCCCTTTGCTCCTCTGGGGAACAAAAAGACAAAAATCTATTAATATATTGAAAAAGTAGCCCCCAAATAAAACCATATATGCATATGTAGAACAAACATCGAAAATTGTGGCTGGAATAATCCAGAATGTAGCCTACTTCTATCAAAATGCAGGTAAAAACAAGGTTTGCCATCAATGGGATGCCTTGTGGACAAGAACATGTTTATCCAAAACAAATCCAAGTTAATGATGGGGAAACTCTCAAATTTGATTTGAAAATGGCTCATCAGTTACATCTAAAGAACCCTTGAATGATACCTTGTTCATTTCCTCCCAAGAATTCTAAATTGACTCAAAATATTGCTTGCACGTTATTGAGACCAGTTTAACATTTCACTTGATGTTTGGGTGTATGTTTTGTCCCAAATCCTAAAAGTTAATCTGAGTTCCAAGAGATGTGCTGAGATTCATATGTCTAGGCCAAAGATGACATGCTGTGATGTCCTGTATGTATGTCAAATGTTTTAGGCAAGTGACATATTTGATACCCTGTGCATGGAGGGACCTTTTCTTTTCTCTGTTTGAACTGAGAACTCGCAGCAAACTACAGTTAGGCAAGCTGAATAGATTGGCATGATGTCAGCAACCTGAATTCATGATTGGCTGAACAAAGCAAAATGGATGCAAAAATCATAGTGTGTTCACTATACTTTGGTCCTAAGTTCATACTGAAAAAGCCTAATTACATAGCCATTGCAGAGAGTGAACTTGCAAAATGTTGTAAGGCTATTATATATTTGACTAAGACAACAAAATCAGCTGGACTTACTTTTTAGGAAATAGGAGGAGGATCACAGAACTTTTGAATTGCTTTGTGTGCAGAGACTGAAACCCTGTTCACCTTGAAAAACTAGTGATCAGCAGGCAGTGATTTTCCTACTTTGGTCCTGCAGCTCCCATGGCTCGAGTGTAATCTCAATCATCATCTTGCAACCATTGAACTTTCAAGAGAAAAGTTTCTGGATGCAGGAAGGGCGAGATAACGACCTTGAACTGCGGATCCGGCCGTTGCCCTCCTTGGCGCCAAGGAGTCACGGGACAGCACAGGCCACGTGTTGGGGGTGGTGGCTAGCATTTACTTAAGTGAACGCTAGTCACAAAATCGCCTTCCTTCTCTTTTGGACACCTACCTGCCCGCCCTCTTTCGAGTGTGCTTTTGGGTCGCCTTATGAGGCCGGATAGGAATTTTTGATTGGCTATCCTGATTGGCTAATGGATGGAGGGATTTTTCGCCTATCCCACACTGCAGAAGGGTTGTTGGCATTTGATTGGTGGTATTCTCGCTCACACTGGCAGGTAGTGCGGGGAAAAAACTGGTTGTCTCGGTGTGTCCCTTTGATAATTATGCTAAGCCAACAGCGCATCAGACCTCCCGGCTCTGCGGATTGTGCAATGACAGGGCCAGCGGCGGGAGATGCGCTGGGCCACTTTCGGACCGACAGTCATCAAATAAAGATGGCTCGAGGTCTGGGGTGTTTAATATAGACTGACCAGGTTCCTGATGTTGTCAAGACAGCTGGAACCTGGGGCCTGGGACTCGCCCATTGGCCGATTAGGGTGTCGTGGATGCCCTGCGTTTCTTTCTCCGCACTACCGCAGGCCCCCTCATTTTATGATAATAATGATAACTATAATCAGAATTGAATTAATAAAGTGTGGCCCATATTTTAATCCATACTACTGCCTTGTGTCTTCATTTTGGGGCCTGGGAGGGCAAGAAGGTTGTTGTTGTTGTTTAGTCGTTAAGTCCTGTCCGACTCTTTGTGACCCCCATAGACCAGAGCACGCCAGGCCCTCCTGTCTTCCACTGCCTCCTGGAGTTGGGTCAAAAGAAGGTCATCTTTAGTTATGGAAGGTTGCTGTTGTTGGCAATGTTGTTGGTTACCATGACTTTTGGTAACCAAAGACTTCCTCCTCCTTTACCCTGCTTCCACGACTCCCAGAAAAAGAAAGAGATTACATGGGAGTTGTAGGACAGAAATTAGAAGCATTTAATTTCTGAAAATTGCCCCCCTGCAGATAACATCATCAGCCTTCCACAGGTCTCATGGTGTGAACCGAACTCCAACTGTTGTATAGGATTGCATTGTATGGCTATAATTTTGCACATGGGGGATGAGAAATTGTGGTCCTCTCAGGTGTTGGACTCTCATCTTCCCTCACCATTGTCCAAGCTGTCTTTACTCCTACTTAATCACCAGTGCCATAGAGATAAGTCGGATTGGCTTCTGAGTCAGCAAGCATGGTAAGTTTTACTGGACTTCTCTAAAATCCAGTCTTTTCAAAAATTGCTTTCTATTGCCACTCTGTTTTGGATTTGTTAAATCCAAGTAATGAATGCATTATAGGACATTGTAATTAGTGTGTGGATATTCCTCAAGCATAAAAAAAAACCCCAGTTTAAATATAATTAGTTCATTGCTACAAATTATTCAATCTGCTGTAGAGACAACACCAAAGAATTTTACAAAGCATAATGTTCCTTTTTTGTTACTTGTATGAAGCAGTGTTTGGGAACCAAATTGGGGTTTTTTATGTGTTACAAGGAGGGAGAAAAGGGTAGAGTCTGAAAGAAAATCAGACAGGAATGGACTTAGCTGACCTTTACCTCTGTATCCTGCCTGGAGCATGTATTGCAGTTGAAATATACTCTTGCAGGCCCATTGCTTTGGGTAAACACAAAGGGCACGCAGACTTGCCACTGGCCTTTCCTTTGAGAGATGTGAAGAATATTTGCAAAAGTGCTAATTATCAATGAGATAGCCTATCTCAACATGTCAGCCCGGCGTGTTGACAAACTGGCAGCCCCTGTGTGAGTTCTCACGTGTCCAGCAAGAGAACAAGACAGAGAGCGGAAGGTTTCTGTAACATATCCAAAATAACTCTGCATGAAATGATGGTCTCTTCAGTTTTGAACCAAGGCGTGCATACATACACAGAGACACACACATACACTCACAGAGAAAGAACAACAGGAAAAAGACTGATGAAAGCAATGCAAACAACCCATCTGCTGCTTTGAGGGTTTTTTTTTAAAGTTCAGGAAGCAAGGTAGGAACGGTCATAGCTTTACATAGCTGACATAAGTTGTACAGTTTGCAAAATTTGTGCAATGTACATAATATGTGCAAAATATCTTATCACAAATGTGAGTGCTCTTCTCAGGTATGCCAGAGAATAGAGCCTGGGGTCCTGCAGGTGAGGAGAAATTCTTTTGATGGTTTCTTGTTCTTGTGTGAGAGAAGGGAGGACTTGCTTCCCTCTCCCACTCGAGAGGAAGAAGAACCACTGATATCAGCTGGAGTCCTAAGCATCTATCACAGGTCATGGTTATACTGGTAAAAGAACTGGTATTTGAACCATGTTTTGCTGCAATTGCATCAATATTTAAAAAAAAACTGTTGATCACATGACACACAGTGGATCTTGTCCTCCCACCCCCGGATTCGTGTTATACTGTTTGGAAATAAGTCATTTAATCTCCTCCTGGCAGGGCCGTTTGTTTTAGATCGGGGCTGAATCGCAGCCTAATGCCTGGAACTGCCCCGTGTGCCTTGTTTTCCCACCACAAATTGCTCCCTTGTCTGATCACCCTCTGCCTCCCTGTCCCCTCGCTTGACCTCCCTGCCTGATCACACTTGCCCTCTTTAGGTAGCCAGCAGAGGTGCCATGGGCGGGGGGGGAGGAGGAGAAAGAGGGACAGGGAGCCTGAGAGGAATGGGAGGAGGAGGCCAGTTTGGTGCAGGGTTGGAGGAGTGAAGAGTTGTCTTTGGACAAAAGAAATGGACCAGAGGATCCACAGGATTTTCATGTAGGATCATCCCCAAACCATCTCAGTCATAGGCACCATCTCTGCCCACAGATTGGACAGTGGTTTGGGGCAGATCCCATGTTAAAATCATGTGGTTCCACTGGGATCCATGCTTGGATCAATAATTTTGCACCCCTGTAGAGACAGGCACCTCTCATTCCTCTGTTGTCATCTGTGGGTCCAAATGGGGAACAGCCGGAGCATTCTTCAAGGGACAGAACCCGCTAGGGTTTCTAAAAGGACAAGCAGCTTTGCCCTCTCTCTCCCTTGCTCCCCTCACCACCACATTTTGGGGCAAGAGGCCAGCATGAGGGCAGAGTGGGCAAGCCTCAAAGGAAATGATTTTACAAAACAGTGTAGCCCTCTACAGCATAGCTTAAAACAAATTAAAGTTTTCCCAAGAGTAACAATGTAAAAATGGGACGCCTTAGCCACTATCTCAAGGAGACAGGCAGCAACTCAGATACCTCAGAACTGTCACATGACATTCAAAGCACAGTGAAAAACTCCTATACTGAGTTAATCAGTAACATAGATAAGCCCTCAGCCTTCTCATTGGCTGCTCCCGGGTTGTGGAATACCCTCCTTTGGCCCTCCTAGTTTTGTCCTTATTCTCCTTCAGGAGATGAGCGAAGACCTTTCTTTTTTAAACATACTTTTAATAAGTGAATTAATCTAGGAGGAGTTTTTGCTTTGGGGCTGCTGCACATTTATGTTGCTTTTTTTGTAATTTATTTTGGGGAGATGTTTTAACTGCTTTAAACTACTACGCTTCCCGTTACCTTCTGTGCTCGATTCAAGGGGCCCGTTAATACCCATGATTTATTTATTCATTTAGAATACTTTGATACTGCCCGGTTTAGTGAGGTGCTCTAACCTAGGTGGTGAACGATAAATATAAGAAAATCCACCCTCCCAAACCAAGCACCACTTAATAAACTACCAGCACCAATAAAAATTAAACCACCACCGACAAACCCACATGATGGCAGAACAGATGACCTGAATCTGTAAATAGATAGATCTGATTTGTGATGGAGGAAGGGAGCACATGTAGCCTTTGCCTGTGTTGGCCTGAATCTTAATGGTTGTTTTCACATGCATAGGAGAAACCAAGGGAAGAGTCTCAGTTAACCATGATTTAGTAGTGAGAGACATGACAAACATGCAACTGGGCCTGCAACTAGCATGCAATTGGTCCCTCTTTGGTAAGTTGCAGTGATTCCTATTACACAAAAGCAAAAAGCAAAGTGTGCTGCTTCTATACTGCCCCACTGCACTTAAAGCACTCTCTTGGCAGTTTACAATTTAATTAGCCAGGCTACACATTGTCCCCCCCCCCCCCCAGTGAGCTGGGTACTCATTTTACTGACCTCAGAAGGATAGAAGGCTGAGTCAACCTTGAGCCGGCTACCTGGGATTGAACCCCGAGTCATGAACACAGTTTTGGCCGCAATACATGTTAGCACGAAAACGTGGAAAAACAGCAGATTTAGCCGAGTATTGATTAGTCCAGGTAGTCCAGAATAACTCATACACACACCAGCAGCTTCTCCACCAACAATGTGTATTTACAAGATATTTACAGCAGTTCAGTCTGGCAGCATAACAGGTAGCATTCATCACAAAGCAGGAAGATACATCAACTGTACAGTTTCACACATATATATACATATACACATCTGCTTGTGTCCAATCACACTATGTGTTGCATCATGCATGAGTCAGCACTGCTGAGTCATCATGACTCAGTTTCTACACATCTGTTCATTATGGCTGCTCATTAATATACTTTATTCTGCTCAGGCCTGTAAATTTACCTTGACAATACAACAATTTAACCCCTGTGCCACGAGGCTCCCCCACCCCACCCCAGCAGAAGCTGTTTGACTATTTCTAATGTACCTATGTTGATAAACTGCTTTCATTTTAAAAGGCCACTTTCATCTCAAAAATTTCTGGCTATGGACTACAGCCCATGGTAAGCACAGACAGACGTTGCTCTTGGTTGATCATAAGATGAATGATTCTTATCTGTTGGCCTGCAATATTTATGGACTGCTTCCTAAGTTTTTTAAAAGATCTAACAACAATTTATAATAAACACTAAAATGATAAAAGATTGTAAAAATGGAACAATATGAGAAGCAATGAAACTCCATGAGATCAAACTTGAAACAACATAGTTGATATTTGAGAAAAGTCAGGATAAATAGCTAAGTTTAATGTACTGGAAATATATGGGGAAGCTGGCACTCTCTAAGGCAGTTTCCCCCAGTCTGTGCCACTCTGTAGACTATGACTCCCATCATGCTTCCTCATAAGGTATAAGGGCCTTGAGGAATGTTGGCCCTGTGCAGATGAGAACAGCATTTGGGAATTTATAAACATTTGCATATTCATGATTCTCTCTGATTTCTCAGGAGCTGATAAAATGCCAGCTAATTAATACATCACATGAAAAAATCAGATTTAATCCTCCTTAAATGGAGAATTCTTGCTGGAATTCTAATTTACCATTTATAACACGTGAACAAATGAAGATTCTTACAATTAGACATGTTGTTTTGAAGAAATATTGAATACTGCAGCAGAGGAGAAACAAAACCAGACATTGGCTTCATTCACGAGAGGCTATGATTTGGGTTCTCAACGGGGTCATTACATTAGCACATTTGTGCCTTTTATTGTAGGAATAATGATCAACTGAGCACATTTCTGTTGTGTGTGCAGATGGTAGTATATCCACAGTACATCATAACGGAAGACAATGGGGTTTAATTTTCTTTGCGGATGACATTAAAGAAATCAAAGCCTAAATGCAATGTTGGTCCCAGAGGAGATCTATGGAAATAAATGGGAGCTGTTACTCACAGCCAGTAACAGCAGTAACAATTGTTTCAGTGGGTCAGCCCTATTTGTGATGAACATTTAGATTCAGCCCCATGTTCCTCAGCACAGGATGAGGATGATGCTTTCAATGATGAGTCTTTGTAATGACACTCAATATTGCATTTATACAATGAAAAACAAGTTACCCTGCATTCCATTTTATCCGCACTGGGTAAAATCCAGCTAGTACCCCTCTACTAGCTATTGATTTCCTTTAGCAGAATGGTGAGGATTCTTGTTCTCCACAATCCTGTGAGCAATCAAGGTGCCCTTTTTTGGGGCATTGGTCGCAGGGATTACACAACTCCCTCAGGGGTCGCTACCCTCAGGGTCGTTTTGACTCCTGTGCTATTCAACATTTACATGAAACTACTGGGAGAGATTGTCCAGAGTTTTGGGGTTCAGTGTCAGAAGTATGTAGATGACACCCCTCACCATCTAAATCAAAGGAAGTTGTTTCGGTTCTAGATCAGTGTCTGGTTTCAGTAATAGACTGGATGAGGGTGAATAAACTGATATAAACTCAAATTTGACCCAGACAAGACAGAGGTGCTGCTGGTCAGTCGAAAAGCAAAGCAAGGAATAGGGTGGCAGACTGTGCTGGATGGGGCTGCACTCCCTCTGAAAACACAGGTGCGCAGCTTGGGGGTGTGTGTGCTCCTGGATTCATCCCTGAGCCTGGATGCCCAGGTTTTGGAGGTGGCCAGGAGTGCCTTCGCACAGTTAAAACTAGTGTTCCAGCTGCACCTGTTTCTTGAGAGGTCTGATCTGGCCATGGTGACACATGCGCTAGTTACATCTCAGATGGATTACTGTTAACATGTTCAAAGTGCACCTGCCTTTCAGAAGTGCTTAGAAACTTCAGCGGGGTCCAAAATGCAGCAGCCAGATTGCTGACTGGAGCTGATGACAGGGATCACATAATTCCCCTTTTAACACAGCTCCACTGGATGCGTTTTCAGTTTTCAGGCACAATTTAAAGTGCTTGTTCTAATCTATAAAACCCTAAACAGCTTGGGTTCAGTCATCTCAAGGACTGGGTCTCGTCTCCTGTTATGAGCCTTCTTAGCTGTTAAGATCATCAGATGAGGCCTTTCTCTTGGTCTTGCCACCTTCATAGGTGCATCTGATGGGGACACAAGACACAACCTTATCTGTTGCTGCTCCCAGACTCTGGGACTCCCTCCCACGGAAAACTAGTTTGGCCCCATCTTTGCTATCTTTCCACAAGCAGGCAAAAATCTTTTCCTCCAGGCAGGCTTTGTCTTGAAACACTGAATTTGGTGTTTATGCCTCAAATCCCTACTGAGTGTTACTCGAAAGCATACTATCCTGTACTAAAACTCTATTCATTGTTATAGAAAGCATAGAAACTCACCATGTGAGTACAGTTGGAGCCAAACCATGAGATGTTACCTCTACAGTGGTGCCTCGCATAACGGGCGCCCCGTTTAACGATGAATCCACATAGCGACAATGTTTTTGCGATCACTTTTGCAATCGCATAACAATGTTTTCTATGGGGGAAAATCACTTTGCGATGATTGGTAGGCTGTTTTGCTTACCGATTATCGCATAATGATGTTTTCCCCCCAGGTGATCGGCTGTTCCAAAATGGCCACCAGGTAAAACAGGGACGGATTCCTCGCTTACCGGGTGCCCAAAATGGCCGCCATATGGAGGATTTTCGCTTAAAAGGTAAGTTTTAAGCCCATAGGAACGCATTGAAGGGGTTTCAATGCATTCCTATGGGCTTTTTAAATCCGCATAGTGACGAATCCATATAGCGACGATTTTTGCTGCACGGATTATCGTCGCTATGCGGGGCACCACTGTATAGGCATCCGTAATTACAGAGAGAAAGCTTGTATGGTCCAGGTATCTCAGCAGACTGCTGTCTACTTGCAGATGTTTCTGCAAGTTTCAGAACTGAGAACCTTCCAAGTTCTGAATCTTGTGGAAGCTGTCTTGAGTGAAAACAGTACATGTGAACATTTCCCACATGGAGACATCTGAGTGCCTGTGGGATAAGTGCCTGTCGCATTCCCCCAATGTTTTCCCTCAACCACAGGTCCACCTTCAGACACGATGTACTTTTTTTCCTTCCTTTTCACGCTACCACCAGTGGATCTTTATCCACACTGTACCAAATATGAATCTTAGACCCGGGCTGCCAAATATAACAGGTTTATTTATAGTTTGATTGGTAAATCACAGAAGTAAAGTCATAGATGTTCTTTTATTGTTGAGTCATTAAACTTGGATAGGATTACACATTTGCTTCTTTGTATTCATTCACATTAACCACTGTAACAATATCTTATAACTGTC
Source organism: Pogona vitticeps (assembly GCF_051106095.1). NCBI lineage: Eukaryota > Metazoa > Chordata > Lepidosauria > Squamata > Agamidae > Pogona > Pogona vitticeps. The sequence goes on from NC_135783.1 coordinate 193,857,206, forward strand.
TATCTATTTTCTATTACTTTTATTTCTTATTTATTCTCTAACACACCCAACTTTCCAATCTCTGTCTTAACCCTTCAAAACCTCTTCTCTAACTCTCCTCAGTCTCCAACTGTTCTCTTGACTCCACCCCTCCTGTCCAGCCATAGGCTCCTGCCCTACAGCTCCATATGATGGACAGGCATGACTTGGGCATTCTGCCACAACACCCTAGTGCAACTCCCATTCGGGCTGATGTGAGAATAGGCAAGGCTTTCAGCCAAATAAAGCTTGACAAATGAGCACAAACCAACACAATCCCATGTACTAAACAATACTTGTGACAGTGCTGTATGCTTTGTGCATTACAGGGTGTGCATGAATTATTTAAATTGGACCTGAAGGATTTATTATTTTAATAATTATCTATACAATTATTCCATTATTAAGGCATTCTGCACTCATCTGTTCAACAGGATTTCAATTTTTAAAAAGGTTAAAGGCAGAAAATGAAGGTGGTTCATGAGAATATAATAGTGTAGAATAGTATATGTGTGAGTGTGTATATGTGTGCATGCATGTCTGTGTGTGCATGTGTTACACTGTAGGAATACATAGAATGCTAAATGTCCAGTGAAGAATTTGCTATGACTACAAAATGACTAATGTAGACCAAAATATTTCAAGTAGGAATGTATTCTTGAAGTTAGCAAATTCTCAAACCTGAAGTGTTTGAGATCATACTTTTTTAAAAAGTAACGTGCTGCTCCTCCATGCATCGACCCAACACTAAGCTTTGTCAGCACCTTGCTTCTACAGTATAGTGTAGACTGATGCAATCATGACAGAGCGTATTGAACTCTGCAGATGAGCAGCAGAGTCGCATGACTTTCACTTTTGGCTCACTGCCAACCTGAGTGACTCAGCCTTTTCTGGTTTCCCACAAACCACCAAGGCAATTCCATATTACATTTTATACAAAATGCTGATACAGTCAGTGCCATGGATATTTTTTCTTGCTTATAAACCCAAATCTGAATCATTGACAGGCTTTGTTGTGCTCTACCCAGGATGGAACTGCACAGCACATCATGGGCCTTTCCCCCTTTATTCCTAGACTCTTCAGCCAACAGGCATTACCCGTGTGTATGAAGCAGGCACTTCAATCTAATAATAAGGTTTGTTGGTGTTCAGTTGCAGGCAGCTGGTGCATAGAAAGATTTTCTGTTTCTTTGTCAAGCAAAATAAAAATGCAAAGCATTACAATGAATCACTGAAACGCGAGACAGCTATAATGTGGGAGGGCATCGATTGTGATCCATTTAGTAGATGCGATAGATCTTAATGTTTCAGCCAGTATCCGTGCAGGCAATGTTTTTTTTTTGGCACCGTTTTACCAAAAACCAGAAAGGGTGGGGAAGCAGACCCAAATGCTCTAGCTGTGTGATGTATCCAGTCAAAGCCCATAAGGCAACAGATCCTTCCACAATCACTCACTCACTCAATCCTGATAGTGTAATAATACTTCAGTAAAGCTGAGTAAACTAAACTGGATGAAAGACTATCTAAGCATCAGTTCACTAAGACTTGCTCTCTAAAGATGGAACAAGGACATTAATCAACAGAGGCCAGAAATAAAGCTGAAACACAATTAAAACAAACTGGTGTGTGTGTGTGTGTGTGTGTGTGTGTGTGTGTGTGTGTGTGTGTGTGTGTGTGTGTGTGTGTGTGTGTGTGTGTGTGTGTGTGTGTGAGAGAGAGAGAGAGAGAGAGAGAGAGAGAGAGAGAGATGGAAAGTGCTACTTCTGAATAAAAGTACTCTGACCAACAGACAGAATCACTCAAACAAACAACAAAGATAAAGAGAGAGGAAAGATAGGAATGAACTGGGAAAGAATTAGGAAATTAAGATTGAACACAGGATGTTGATATACTGCATGAATGAGGGACACAAAACTACAGCAAACACAGAACAGAGTTCAATCACATTTCTTCAAAAACAGTGCTCAGAAAGAATGTCAACAGCCCAGATTGACAGCTGAAGCATGGGTGGGTGTAAAAGCACATGCATTACTACCAAACATATTAAATATTGGATTAGGATAGACTATTCAGATTAACAAATAAAAAGATTTAAACCTCCATCGTCGTCGTTTAGTCATGTCCGACTCTTCATGACCCCATGGACCAGAGCACGCCAGGCCCTCCTATCTTTCACTGCTTCCCGTAGTTGTGTCAAATTCATCTTGGTTGCTTCGATGATACTGTCCAGCCATCTCATCCTCTGTCGTCCCCTTCTCCTCTTGCCGTCACACTTTCCTAACATCAAGGTCTTTTCCAAGGAGTCTTCTCTTCTCATCAGATGGCCAAAGTACTGGAGCCTCAGCTTCAGGACCTGTCCTTCCAGTGAGCACTCAGGGTTGATTTCCTTTAAAATGGATAGGTTTGTTCTCCTTGCAGTCCAGGGGACTCTCAAGAGCCCCCTCCAGCACCACAGTTCAGAGGCATCAATTCTTCGGCGGTCAGCCTTCTTTATGGTCCAGCTCTCACTTCCATACATCATGACAGGAGAAACCATAGCTTTGACTATGCGGACCTTTGTTGGCAAGGTGATGTCTCTGGTTTTTAAGATGCTGTCGAGGTTTGTCATTGCTTTCCTCCCAAGAAGCAGAGGTCTTTTAATTTCATGGCTGCTGTCTCCACCTGCAGTGATCATGGAGCCCAAGAAAGTAAAATCTGTCACTGCCTCCATATCTTCCCCTTCTATATGCCAGGAGGTGATGGGACCAGTGGCCATGATTTTAGTTTTTTTGATGTTGAGTTTCAGGCCATTTTTTGCACTCTCCTCTTTCACCCTCATTACAAGGTTCTTTAATTCCTCCTCACAATGCCTCACTGCAAGCAATGAAACTGAAAAGTGCTGATGAGAGCCTTGACCAAACTGCATGCTAGACCTGTTGGTGAGTAAGGCGAAGCTTCCTCCCTGCCCATGACATTCCTCCCAATGGTGTTCCTCTTATACAGTGCCTTTGGGACATTTTAGAAATACACTGCCCCTAATCAGTCATGATCTAAGCATGTGGTGACCAACCAATGTTGAAGCGGGCACTCCAGCCCCATGCCTCTCCATTGTCACTTTCCTCATGTGAAAGCAGCAGTCTGAAGGGTTGTTGCTCTATCTGCCAACCCCCCCCCAAAAAACAAATCAACCCCCCCCCAACAAAACAAAAGCTACCCAAACTATTTTTAAAAACAGCACCTTACCGGTCCCAAGCCTCCTCAGCCATCTGGGGACCACTTTTTCTCCCCTGTTCTTTGAAGGGGGGGAGAAGGAACTGACCCTCCAATGTCTGCCAGCGTGCAGGTGTCCTCCACTCCCCCTTCCCTCCCAGCCTGCAGGCGTCGAGGCGCACCTTCCTCCATGTCCAAACAAATCCTTGTGCAGTTCCGGGGTGGGGACAGGGTGGGGGGTCCTTTTCCAGGGGTGGCTGGGTCTCCTCCTCCTCCTCCTGCCCCCCTCAGCCCGTCCCATCACCCTCTTAATGGGGGGCAGGAGGAGGGAGGGCTAATTAAGACCTGGTGGCTTGTGCCAGGCATGCCTGGCGCAGCTTGTTGGCTGCTGCCAGAGGCAACTGGGGCACCCAGCCCACCTTTCCTGGCCAGGCCCAGGGAGCTTTTAAATCCAGAACACGGATCCTGCCTTGCACCACCTCAGGAGGAGGAGGAGGAGGAGTTGTAGTAGCAGTAGGGGTGGAGGGGGTGGCAGTGTTGTGCCCGAGGAGCTGTCAGGGCCCTGGATGCTGCCACTGCCACCACCACCACCTCCCACAGCAGCGGGGATACCCTGCCGAGCTGCGCCCTTGACCACCCGCCCTGTCTGCCCGGGTGGCCTCCTGCCCGGCCAAGGTCCTGAGAGGCCAGTGCTACCAGCCTCCAGCCACCTCAAAGCTTTAAAAGGGGGCCCCTGCTGCTGCCACCCCTCACCACCTGAGCTGGGCTCTCTGAGAAGGGCCGGCGTGGCACGGCCTGCAGGTGGAAGGGCCGCCCGGGGAGAGTGGAGCAGAGGGGGGAGGCGATGGTGCTAAATGGAAGGTGGGTGCAGAATCAGGCTGGCATGCAGGGATTCCCCCTCACCTCCTCTTCCCACTCCGCCAGGGGTCCTAGGGCAATGGAGCGGGGGTGCACCGGGCTGATCCTAGGGACGGTGACACAGGGGGGAACCCAAGGATGGGGCTTATCTCCGCCTTCCATACCTGTGTTGCTCGCTTACCCATCTGTCCGCCCATCGGTCCATCCTTCCTTCTTCAGGGCAGTGGCGGCCCAGCCTCACTTTGTCATGGGTGGGTGGCCGCACCGCCACCACAAGGGTGGGAGTGAGGCTCTGATGGGAGGCCCCAGAAGGCGGAAGTTCTCTGGACGAGCAGCAGCGTCTCATGTGATCCGGCCCGGCCCACCTCTTCCTGGGAAGGGTTGGCCAGGCAGGAAGCAGTAGGATTGCTGGTGCGCACTCCTGCCCATCCACTTGCCCTGGATGGGGCGGCGCTGAGCCCCATGGCCGGCCATTGGCACTTCCCATGCAGGCTGCCCCACAAGGGGCATTGGGGGAACGGTTACCACGAGCAAGTGAGACACGCCCACCTACGAGGGGGGCAGAGATCAGTTTCCGCGGCCCAGTTCCGGCCAGCCCACGGACCGGCAGTGGGCCGCGGACCGGGGGTTGATGACCCCTGTGCCAGAAGATGCCAAAGAAAGGGTGTTCTGCTTTACGTGCAAAGGCTACCTTCGGAGAACAGCCTCCTCTTCAGGCTGTCGCTTTCCATATGCGAGACTGAAAGTCAGGCTCGTGAATTCCCCTAAACCAATGAGGGTTCCATACTCTTAGATACCAAATGCAGAGGGTGACCTTTTGGACTTCTTTTAATGCTTAGATCATCCAAGTGGTCCAGTGTATTTGGGATGGTGTGAGGGTTCAAGAGTGACCTCAGGCTGGTTGGACACAAATACAGGATGCTCAGTTTTTTGAAAAACAGAACTGGGGTTTATTGGAACATCAAATAAAGAAGTGTCAACATTAAACTTGTCATTGTTCTTTTCTCTCGTCGCCAACAGGTCAAACAAGGGTGTCCATAAATCTTGTAAAAAGGGGTTGTAACTTGGGTCATACCAGGGTCCTTTAGATAACGGGTTAGTCTCACCCTGGTCCTTCGTATCAATGTCCACGTCAATCAGGGGTAGTATCTCTTCATCTCCCCTCTCATGGTCATAGGGGTCATTTCCCTCTGCGTAGGGGTCCCAGGGTCCGGTGGTGAGCCCCTCCAGACGCCATGCTCTTCTTGTTCCTCTCTTTCCACCACCTCCTTTTCTTCCCTCAAGACGGTTTAGGGGGTAACCCCTTCTACGCCTGTAATCAGCCTCATCTCGAGGCACTCTCACTTTCTCGCACCTCCCTGTCCAGGGATCCTCTACCCATATTAATTCCCAACCCCCGGGTATGTTGTTCCGATCTCCTTTTATATTGCCATGTCCCGCCTCTACTAACGGTCACTCCCCCACCCTTGTTCCCGCCTTTTCTATTCCTGTCTGGGTGGCCACCGACAGTCTCGTCAAACCCTGTTCCAAGCCACAGGTGTCTATACCCTGGTGCCTGAATGCGACGCGGGTAGCTGTAGTTTCCGTTTGGGTCTCCTTTTCTCTCTTAAAGGAGGACGACACTCTGGCGAGTGCTTCTAAAGCCTCGCCTCGGGTCTCACAGATGGACCTAGATCCACTTTGGACCAGATCTGGATTGATCCGATCCATTCAAGATTTGGCCAAATTGCTTATACAGACTTCTGAAGTTGCATTTAAAAAACAATATAATGGCTTAAATCTTGTTTGGCTTCATGTAACATGACGTTATGTCCGTAAAAATTTGCTGGCTGTTGCATTCAGTCAATGAGGATTTGAGCTATTTGATTGTGCAATTCGTTGTGCAATTCCCATCATGACTGTGTTGGGGGCATGCAGGCAGAAATAGTTTGTGAATGCCTCTTCCACCGTGTCACTATCTTCTGAACTCTTTTCCAGCTTCACATTTTGTAAACAGAGCCACTGTACAACAGGATTTCTGCCTGTTGCAAAGTTAGATTTTAGGATGTCGCAAGTAACATTGTCTAGTCAAGTTCAAAGTTTACCTTCAAAGGGCACTTTAAGGCATTGTTACAGATATTTTCACATAATTTTTTTCAAGTTGAATTCTCGTGTCAGTTCTAAAAGGCAAGGGAGGAATCATTTTAGTCTTCTGTGTTTCGAGAAACATTTCCAAAGTGCAGTTTCAGCACTGGCCATTAGAGGGAAACAAGAGAGTGGCTTCTCCGTAATAAAGCACAATAAAATTATTAATATAGCAAATTCCTTCAGAAAATAGCATTGCAGGCTCTTGAACTGATGAATGTCAGCTGGACAGGTGATAATATTAAAGGAAGAAGGACATTTATAGGGAGGAAAAAGTATTGGAAAAACCCTTGATTTCAAGCAGGGAATAGGCCTAAAGCATTTCCTAAAATGCTGCTTCTGAGTCACTCTTGATGCAGTTTATTCAATTCTTTATAATGGACAGCTTGTCACATCAGTGCTGTGATAGGATTATTTTTACATTCTAATGCTAGAGGAGTAATATCCCAGAGATGCTGTTAATATTTTATAAGTCCCTTGCCAAAATGCCATTGTTTGGATTGTGTACCTTGTTGTTCATATGAAAGCATAACTCATATTTTCTAATATTCACTGTTGCTGTTTTCCATTATTTCTATCATTCGCCTTTATTCTCCCTGTCTCCACTTTATTAAGTTGTCATATTATTATTTGATCTAGTATTCTCCCTCCTTTTGCACTGCGATTACTGTAGCACTTCCATTGCCTTTGCAATTCAAGGGGTATTAGTCACACAACAAATTGATGGCCTATTGTTGACTTGCTACAGTGCAAGCCAAGTTGTATTTCTCACTGTTCTGGCATGGCCTGCTCTATGAACTTTCCCCCTTCTGCTGCAGATATCTATGCTGGTTTGAAAAGATTTAGCTCCCATAGCAAGATCTATTTGGATGGTGGAGATGGTGTACATTGATGACACAGGTATGCTATGTTGAGTTGATCCAACTAATTGATGTCAAGAATGGTTGCTCCGCCAGGTGCGAAGGTGCCGTGGCGCGAGGGCTTTTCCTCCTGTCTGGAGAATGGATTGGGGTGGACATTGCTGTCCTCAAAGAGGCAGGAGGGACTGAACTTTTAGAAATAGGACTCCCTCTTTGCCCGGCAGGGCAGACTGTTCCCATGGAATTTTCAAGTAGTGCCAAGGGATCTTAGAGTTTCTCTAGATGCTGTTGAGGGAGTGGTAAGACACAGTAGGTCACCACATCTTTTTTCTGCAAAGTGATTGCTCCAGGCAGGGGTTTTTTTGTGGTAGGTTGTGCAAAACCAGGAAAGTTAACAAACCTGCACCACAGATGGGCTACTTTCTGTGGAAATAAATAGGACCTGCGCATTTGGTTGCAGTTATTAGTTAGTCTTAATTGATTTTGGTTCTAGAGTGATGAGGGCGCTTAGGTGTAGATTTTTAATTTTTTTAATTTTTAATAATCTAATTCTGCTGGGTCAATGGGATATTGAATTTTAGGGCCGATGGAGTGGCATGACTTCTAAGTCCCCTGCAATCGCTATTCTTGCATTTTTGTCTAATATTGGAGCCCTATGGCTACCAGCTGACATTAGACCAATACTGTCATCATATCTGGTGCTCAAACAGCGGTGTGGAAGCATCACATGTCAAGTTATGAAGGCCGGGCCCATGGAGCCGAGTGACTCTGAAGTCGCCTGGGTCCTTACATTCACGAAACTTTCTTTCCAGTATTGGGAGCCCTATGGCTTTTAGCTGTCATACAGGCCAATTTTGGCTATCCGGCTTTGGCACAACAACAGGGAAATGGCCACAATGTAGACACCCTTATTTCAAGTCACAGAATGCCGGCTTGGCCAATGGAATGGCATGACTTCAAGTTACTGTGAATTCCCTTCTTGGGATTTTTACCATTATTGGGAGCCCTATGGACTATGAGATGACATTGGGCCGATACTGGCGTCCTATGTGGTGTTCACACAGCAGTGTGGAGGCATCACCGTAAAGCGATGGAGGCCAGCCCTTTGGCTGAAAGAATGAATTGACTCAGAAATCACCCGTGATCTTTCATTGTAAGAGATTTTCCAATGTCAGGACCCCTATGGCTACAAGCTGACATTGGGCCAGTACTGTGTCATATTTGGCGATCACATGGTGGTGTGGAAGCATCACCATCAAGTGATGGGGGCCAGCCCTAAAGCCGAAAGAGTGGAGTCACTCCGAAGTCACCCCTGATCTTTCTTTATAAGAGATTGTCTCAATATCAGGACCCTTATGGCTACAAGCTGACATTGGCCAATACTGGTGTCATTATTTAGTGATCACATGGCAGTGTGGAGGCCGGCTCCAAGTCACCCGTGATCTTTCATTATAGAGATTGTCTTGCTATGGCTATGAGCCAACATTGGGCCAGTACTGGTGTCATATTTGATAATCATATGGTGGTGTGGAAGAACTGCCATCAAAGGATGGAGGACGGCCCTAAGGCTGATGGAGTGGAGTGACTTTGAAGTCACAAATAATTTTACTTTAGTGGAGATTGTTCCAATTTGGGTGCCTTATAGCTTGGTGCCGACATTTGGCCAGTTCTGCCATCATAACTGATGTGATTTCATAGCTGCGGTCCATCTGAAAAAACACCAGCACAAAATATCAGAGGATTATGCAATTGGTGAGCCTTCTCATTACGCTGTTTGTAGGGTAACCTGGTGTGGCTTTTGATACATTTGGCATAAATGGGGAGCTGTGTGACGCCCTGTCCCGACAACATCTCTACTGTTTCAGGACGTTGGCTCAGGAATCTCAAGCTCAACCTGAGATATTGCAATAGGAGACATGGAGCGTTGGAAGGGTGAAGCCAACAGGGCAAGCAGTTTAGCAGTCACTCCTAGTTCCCAGTGCAGCTATGAAACTGCATGTGCGGAATATTTTGCATTTGCTGCTACAAAGGCTTGGGTAGACCATGGCCTACAACACCACCACTATGTCCCCCAAAGCTTATTTCAGTAAGGTTAGGTTTGAGACATTTGCACTGGACAATATGGGGTCAAATTTTTTAAAGCAGAGATGCATTGTGCAATTAGCAAGCTGATGAGGGCATCAACTGTTGATAATTCAAAAATCAGTGATAGATAGATGACTTATTGGTCTCCGTAGGCAGAGTCTTGTTTCATCTCCATCAATCTAAGTCGGATCAATTATGAAAGGTCAGGTGGTAAGCCTTAGACATTTTTCATTTGAGGAACCTTGCCCAGTTAGGGCCTGATCTGCCTATGTTGAGTTTGGGTGACCTTGGCAAGGAATCTATTTCGCCATAAGGATGGATTCACCTCACAAGGCCCCAGTTTTGCCTGTCCCTTCCTGGGGGGTTGCGCATTGCAGGCATTGTGGAATTGTAATTTGGCACCCACTCATTTTGGAATGGTTGCAACATCCACAGCAGCAGCTCTTACTGTGGATGTGAGGAAGACCAGTTAGGAAGTTGACAAGTGTCTTCATGCAGGTTAAAAATTTATATTTCTCTTCATCAATAGACACTAGTGCTTGTGTTTGTTCACCAGGGATGAAATAACTTGGCACAGAACAGGCAGGTCATTAATATTACAGGTGACTGAAGTCTTGAGGGCCATACAAGACAAATTTCCAACCCATAGTCTGATATGTCAAACATATTTCAAGATATGGTTTTGGAAGATTGATTGCGATCTTCAGTGCATTGACTGTGCAATGTGTGGTGTGAATTGCGAAATAGCTGGGCATTAAAGGCTGGATTGGTCATTGATTATGATCTGGACATAAGAGTTCGCCAGCCAGAATTTTACAGAAATGACGGGGTTGGCTTGTCTGATACAGTTTTGGGCCTTTTTTTTTTTTTTTTTTTGGAGGGACCTACAAGGGGGGCTTTGGGCTGGAATTTTCAGCTGTGTTGGCCAGCTTGGGGCATATAAATAGCATCATGCCGTGGCGGGTAGTGCAAGGGGAAGAGTCGGGGTGAAGTCACAAGGTGCAAAAATATTCCATCTCCCTGTCAGGTGGTGCCAATAGGGCTGCTGAGAAGAGGTGGTTTCTTCCATTTATTTATTTTATTCATTTCTGCATACGTACACTCTTGTCACTGCAAATTGTGCCTTGGGATGACCAGCTAGAGGTGGTGGGAGAGGCTGCAGGAAGAAAGGAGGGAGAGAAGGTGTGCTGGCAATGATGTTTGTAAAAGCTTGGGCGCTTCTCTCCCTTTAGGAATGCTAGTCTCTGGGAGGCGGAGAGAAGAGGAGGACTCGATCAGCAGATAGCCATGATTGGTAAAGGGGAGCTAAGGAGCTCTCTCTCTCTCTCTCTCTCTCTCTCTCTCTCTGTGTGTGTGTGTGTGTGTGTGTGTGAGAGAGAGAGAGAGAGAGAGAGAGAAAGGCACACACAGAGAGATACTGAAGGGGCATAAAGGGGAGGCCTAGAGGGAGAAGCACATCCCAACCAGAATGCTCCACAGGACACACACTATTTATTACTTATAACCAGCCTATCTCTGTGCTTTTTTGGGGAGTGGGGGAAGAGATCCAAACACACAACCCCACACAGGGACTGCTGTTGCTGGTCGTCTCCCAGGTGGGGATGCAAACAGTGTTTCAAATAGTCACGTGATTTAAAATTAAATCCATTTAGAATCCATTTATTGGGGGGGGGGGCAAATGTAAATGTAGATAAGCCCTAAGTTTCTTTCTCATACACACACACACACCAACCTTTTTTTCCCCTTTTCACATTTTTTTTCACTATTTGAAACATACAAATACAGTGGTGCCTCGCTTAGCGATCGCTCCGTTGAGTGATGAAATTGCTTAGTGATGGGGTTTTGGCCATCTCCAGAGCAATCACTTAGCGATGGCCCCTATGGGGAAAAATCGCTTTGCAATGATCGAGGGGATGCGATCACCGCAAAGCCCCCATTTTCGGCCAGCTGATCGGCGGTTTCAAAATGGCTGCTGGAAAACAAAATGGCCGCCCGCTGTGTTGCCTCACTTTAGAGGCACCGAAAATGGCCACCGCAATGGAGGATCTTCGCATAAGGTTAGTTTTAAAGCCCATAGGAACGTATTAAGCAAGTTTTAATGCATTTATATGGGCTTTTAAAAATCGCTTTAGCGACATTTTTTCCGGAATAGATTAACATCGATAAGTGAGGCACCACTGTATGTACACATATTTTGAACAGTTTAGGTACACATTGAAGTGAACAGGCTGCAAAGAATGGCTATAAATGTTCAAAGGGCTAGTTTCTAAGGACAGAGTAGACCTTTGATCTAGATGGGCGGGACAGAAATCCAATCAATCAATCAATCAATCAATCATAGCCTATATACAATATTTGCAGCACATAACTAGATGGACCATTGGTACTTAATCTCCTATAAGGCATCTCTCTGTGTTTTCTACATAGTTGTTTGGCATCAGTGTCATCTTTAACTACTCTGGAGTTGTTGATTTCTCTTGAACATAAAATCTGTCATTCAGTTGTCAACTCAATGACACCTGCCCTCTTGAAGCTCTTATGAGCTTAACAGACTTGTCATCTGGGATTTCTGTCTATCATTTTGAACTTGGGCTGTTTCTCTTCTTCAGCAAGGGTGTTTCAAAGACATGCATGCAAGACAGCTAAAACAAGGTTGCCAACTCGCCAGGAAAAACAGTTGTTTAGCTGGCATTTTGGGGGCACCAAATGGCTCTCCACTCCCATCTGCAAAGTCAAGGTACAGAGTATTTAAGACCAAGGAGTATTTAAGACCAACTTGGGGCAGAAAATTGGACAAATACCTTTCTGTGACAAGTGGGTTCTTCAGCTGATGAAGTGATGAAGAAAACTGTTCCCTGGTGGCAAGAAGATTTTTTTTAAAAAAAACCCACTTCCTTAAATCTACTACAGAAAATATTTCTTATAATGTGAAACCTGTTGAGCAGCTTTAACCTGTGCAACCAGAATGGTGTCATTCTCAGTGATGAATTGTCATTGACTAAATATTCTCTTTTTTAAAATTTCAGAGTGAGCATGGCTCAAATGCAATGAGATAAAACCACATTTTTGGGTGCACTTGACTATGTCTTGCATGTAAGCCATGCTCACCCTAAAATTTAAAAAGGAAATCTTTAATCAATGGCAATCTGCTGTTAAGAATTACCTCATTCCCATTGCACAGGCAGATGTGCAACAGGATTTATTCTGACACAGAGTGTATCTTGGGAACATTTGGAGACAATAAATGGGCAGAAGACTTAAAATAAACAAAATTGCTTCTGTAACATAATAAGCAGTAATGCAACAAATTTGTCATCTGACAAACTTTGAAACTCAAGGACTTAATTATTTCTCCTTGCCTTCTTAATAAGTGGTAGGCACGGAGTGTGCACTTAATCAGAGCATCCATCATTACTTCTTTAGAGCAGAAAATGCAGGAAACCTGAATTGTATGTACTTCTGTGCAAAGACATCCTTATTTCCACTAACTAAATTAAATAAATACAGGAACGAAGTCAAAGCACTCATCCATTCACTAAAGTTCATTGTAGCTCATGACTCCTTTGAGTGCATTTAAATTTCTTTGTTCCATTTTCTCCTAGAAAAAAAAATTTGTAATAAAATTGCTAGGTATAAAAGGACTTGAGAAACACTTTGGTGTTCAGGTAAACAGAATGCTTATAGCTCTCTTTGCAAAAAATATGAGACTCCTTGATAATAAAGAGAATTGTACAAAATATTGAATTATTCTTCTTGCCTCAGGGTCCCAAGTTTCATATTATGAACACCTGGATGTTGATAGTATGTGAATATCAGAGCCGATCCCTTTCTTTCTGTATAGTATCACAGCTGGCACACCACCTTGAGCTAATAAAAAGCATCCATACAGATAGCACCAAATCTAGGAGGTAGGCATGAGTTTTTCGGAATTTGTGGAATTTCTGGGGTCTTCAATCAAGGAAAGTCCTGACAAGTGCTTTCATGTTTTTACAGCAAATGAATTCAGACTCTGGCAGCTTTTTTCATCCTGTGGAGAAGACAGAGAAATGGGCAAAACTCAGCTCACTGGGAGCTACAAAAGATTATGGGCTGGGTAGTTTTTTTTGGGAGGTTTGCTGTGCAGACTCTAATGGACAAAGACTACCACACCCATTAATTCCTTGCAACTCATACAGAGCTTACCTCTGCCCATCAATGCCCTCTGTCTTCTCCACAGAAAGGAAATGGTTGCTGTAATCTAAATTCATCAACTGTAAGAACATGAAAGCATGTCAGGATTTTGATTGTTTAATTAAAACCCCCAGAAATCTGGTCCAGGGAATTCCTGCCAGTCTTTGGAAGGGGGGGGGCTCTGCTCCACAAATTCTGAATGTCTCATTCCAACTAGGAAGACTACACATGTGATCCTTAGAGAGTATAGAGCCCCACTCAGAATTGATTCCACAGCTCCATCTGTCTCAGCAAGTTTTCCTATCCAGAGAACCTCAATCTTGTCTGGATTAAGTTTCAGGTGCTTTGTCTTCAGATCTGTTTATGAGCTGTCTATGCATTCATTCAGGGTCAGCCCAAACTCTTCTGCCACCTGAAGCAAAGAGCTATCATCCACATCAGTAAGCTAGGGAGAAGAAGATATCTCAGCTAGAGGCAAAAGAACCAACCTCTGCCTGCTTCTCAGCATGTTCGAGACTGAAGAGGCAAGTGGCATGGCCGTCACCTCCCTCTTTTTTAAAAAATAAAATGTCCGGCGGCAGGGATCCTCCTGGGATCAGTGAATGATGAGAAGGATATTCAGAGAAATTGCTCAAGATGGTGGCAGTGTTTCTGGATATGCTTCCCATTCACTCTTGGCTACATCAGGACCCCTTGCAGCCAGGCTTTGAAACAACTGCAGTCTCCCACAACACGGCTTGTCTCTTTTCTTCTCTGATACCAATGGTAGGGGGCAGAGAACTGCACAGAGGAACCACTTCCTCCAGTGATAGATCACCTTTTTCTTTCTGGCCTGGTGGGGTGATTCACTGGGAATGGGGGCGAGCCAGGGGGGGTAGCCCTCATTTTTTTACCCTAATGTTCTGCCACTCATGGTGATTGCTTCAGGACACCTAATCACAGAGCCAACTCCGTGACCATTTAGTTACCATCAAAGACATGCCAAGATGTCTAACATGACCTTGTCCCTCGTATTTTCTATACCCATTGGGAAGGGTTCCATCATCTGAGGTCCCTCTTGAAGCCTCCATAGTACTTTGGAAAATCTTATGTCCAGACACTTCATTTCTTGTTTGCATTCATCTCTACAACGCAGAGAGAGCATGCTCCTGAATAATAGCAGCTGGTGAATAAAAGAATGAGGGTGGCATAGCTCTCATGTCCTCCTTGTATATTTCCCATTGGCATCTAGGTGGCCATTATAGGAAGAGAACCTTGGACTAGATAGCCTTTGGATAATCCAGCAGGGCCCCCTTTTTTTGGTTTCATTTCCTGTTACTTCAAGGTGTGTCACGTCAACTTCGTTCATGCACCATGAACAGGATCTAAGTGCTAGGCCCTAATGTGATCCATGGACAGTTCTATGACATGTAACTTTTCAGTACTACTCTAGGGTGCAGAGAATGTCTTGAGGATTGGATATGATAAATAGGTTTCCCCATATTTGAGGATTCATAGCTGCATTTTGCTAATATTTGTAGAGCTGGTAGGCTATTTAGGGAGATATTTGCAAACTGTGAAGAAGCAAAATTATTTAGCACCATTAATGACACATAAGATATTTCACAGATTTGGCTGCTTGTTACTTACTATTGCTAACGAGACAATAAAAATGATGGCTCTTTAATTGGGTCAAAAATTGTAAGCCACAGACAACCAACAAAACAAAATATCCAGTGTTGCCTGAGTTACTGTGAGGATTTTAGTGAAGCTCAGAAGGTAAAGGGAAGCCTGAGGGAGAGGGCTAACAATGTTATTGTCTCAGCCAATTAAAAAGATCAGGATCCACTGTGTACACCAATGAGACCTATCATGGGGCCAGCTGGATCTTATAGGACAGCTTCAAGGGTTTTCATCTGGTTGAGTCAGGAAGTGGCCCATCTAGAGACAAGAGGTGGCACTGAGTGTCCTGGGAGTTGGCTTTGTGGCACTGCCGCTGTGAAGATACCCCATTATTTCCCATAACAAGACCAGTAGGCAGACATAGACATTTATTAGGACCCACTTAAACTCCACAAAGGTCTGCAAGCTTTTGATACTCTTGTTAATGAAGGTATTGCCCACCTGTACATTTAGCTTTGCTTTGGTTTCCATGGACAAAGGTACGTCTATTTGCTTTTACAGTTACTTTGGATGTACCCAAAGCTTTATGGAACTGAACTAAAGACATTGCCAAAGCCATTTATTACTGATAAGCGTATCGTCCAGTTCAACTGTCTGGTTGGCAATGGTGCTGTCCAGCAATTGTGAACAGTACATTTCACAGCCTTCTAGCCTTTAGATTGTAAGACATGGCACTTCTAGAGATGGGCATGAATTAAAAAACAAATCGTAAAATTCATCAAAATTGCTAATTCCTCAATTCATATTTGTTTGAATCAATGCCCCCCTGACAAATACAAATAAATGATTTTTAAAACAATTTTTTATCTGTTAGGCTATAAAACACACACACCCCAGGAACCTAGAGACACCAAAATTGAAGAGAAGCTTCCCCTGACTCTCCTCTACAATCCCTCAAAGATTGGTGAAGACTGGGTTTTCCCAAGCTGGCTGCTAAAGGGCACTTTCCTGAGGGGACCCAATTTGTGGGTGTATAACTCAGAGGTCTGGAACCCAATTTTCGCCAAACATCGAAGGATGATAGAGGACAGTCAGGGAAAGCTTCTCTGCAATTTTGGTGTCTCTAGGTACTTGGCGGCCATTTTATAGGGTTTTAAAGGCAAAAACAAATTGATGAATTGATTCACTGATTTGTCAGAAAAAAAATCATAAATTCATTATTCATGATTCGTCGCCCTTGATGAATCACAAATGATTCATGCCGATCTTTAGTTGCCTCACTTACATAAAAAAGATGACCAGCATACTTTTTCGGAAGATTTCTTCTAGTCTTTCTGCTGAGTGAAGTCTGTGACATGCATTCACCCATATACCGGCCTCTTCTTAGCTGTCCGTCTCACTTTGTCCAATAGCAGGGCTGGCTCTGTTCAAGAAGGAAAGAATTTCTGTTATTCTTCCTTCATAGTAATGTCTAGTTTAGTATAATTCAATTGAGTTGATATCATTATGTATTTCCCCATGTTAGATCTCTAGGAGGAAAAATGCAGAGGACAATGATGTCTCATCATGAATTGTGAGACAATGTACGTACTGGCTGCCGTTCTGTTGCTTAGCATAGTAAACTGTAACTAGATTAGCCCATTGAATCCCTGTTCTCTTTGCACTATAGTAGTTTCATAAGTACTGCCACTTAAGCCCAAGAAAACACCTTGAATGGCCATGCTAAATTTACTATGGCTGAAATTAGATTTTGATACAATGTTTGCTGCAGATAGGATAAAAATACGTGTTTATTATTGCATGTAATTTATTTATGCTCCTGCCAACTGCCTTAATATCTTTCTGCATACACTGTTTTAACCTAGTGCATACACAATGAAGATTTTTTTTCTGTTAAGCATGTTTTTGCAGAGAGAGTTTAGCAGATTTACGGCGAGCCTTTAATACAGAATATGACTGATTTTTTTAAAAAAGGCTAATTGGAAGCTCTACATATACTTCTGCAAAGGTATTCCAAGTGGAATTTCAACATGCTTCCTTGAATACAATGCAGCAGAACCTAGGTATTAAATATGAACTGGTTGTAATTTTGGGAGAGGGAGGGAAAAGTTCGGAGGTGGCATTATAAATAGGAGAAATTCACTATTCAGCAAATATTGTTTCAGCTTATTATGTTTCATATATATGAGAGCTGAGTTTTGTGCAGTATATCTTGCATATGAGTTGAGTAAAGGTCAGCCAATTTTCATTTTGCATGAAATTCTGTATATGCAGCCTTTCTAATGGTTTCCAAGAAGGTCATTTAATAATGGGGCTGTCTTTGAGACTCATCTTGGAAAGCCCAGGGAAGGGAGGGGGTTGTTCTTAATTTCTGGAGACACATGTTCAGCACCCACAGTGATATGTAAACTCTACTCTTTGACCAGGCAAATCTAATCTCCCAGGTGTAGTGGCTGCACAGAGCATAAAACAGAAGTCTACTTCTGAGGTATTTTCATCCTTGTTTTTTTTTTCTCTCTCTCTCTCATAAAAACCAAATTATGGAGTAGAAATGACTCAAGGAATAATCCAGTTGTTCCTGGTTCTCAGTGCTAGCTCTGTAGAGAGAATGGATTACCCGCAATGGCAGGAGAATGGATTACCCGCAATGAGAAGGAAGAATGAGAAGACTATTACCACATTCTAGACAATGATCAGAATGGTCAGAATTCTCTTGCAGGCCCGTGCGATTGGCCTAAATTTGGAGGGAAACGTCCCATAGGCGTTGTGAGTTGCATGCCGAGTCACACAACTTGGTAGGCAATAGGCAATGTCTAATGGTTGTTCTGTGTTCACCAAAATGGGGCCCAGTACTTTACAATGAGAGTCAGTGACTGGATTGGAGTTCACCTCATATCAAGCATCCCTCACAGCTGAGGGTTCCTATTGAAATGTCCCCAAACCTAAGAAGTACTTATTTATGTGATTTATATACTGCCCCATTAGCACAAGCGTTATTCTGGGCAATTTACAAGTTAAACCTTAAAAATCCCACAGGCCCCCCACCCACCCAACACTAATTGGCATCCAAATAACACAAAATCACATCCCAGGCCAAACTGACCTCTACAAAACTCCGAGGGAAGTCCATAAAGGGGAGGAATGTTCGACAATTCTGTATATAATTGGAAACCACTGAGATGTGAACCACAATATTCTTGTAGAAAGACCTGTCTAACATTGCCCTAATTAGCATAGTCCTTATAACGCCACACATTAACAATTTCTGTAGCACCCTCTGCATAAGACACCTGCAGGAAAGGGGGAAGGGGAATAATGTCAGCACATCCCCTAATTATAAAATAAGAACTCTTTCTTGTAGGAAGTAATTAATGCTGGGTAATTATCTGATGAGCTTTATTCAGATTTGAGGTGCGCTCAGAAGAAAGAACAACAACAAATCACTTCTAAAGCTAACAAGATCACTGCCTTATTAAAAATTCATTCATTACGGGATTTTAATGCTAATATTTGTCATCTCAAAATTTCCAGGCCCCGGCTTGCACTAAAAATATAGCCATTAATATGAATAATGCCTATTCAAATTACTTTTAAATATTTAAAATACTTTACTGTTTAAGTCCTTACTCTATTTTATTTTCTTGCAGTGCACAGGTATTGTAGCTGTAAAGGTGAAACATCAATGGATAAAGTCAAGTATTCAAAGTGCTTTTGAATTAAAACAGGTACTTCAACATTCACAGGGCCATTATAATTCTAGCAAGCTTCTGGTGTTTTTTGGGGGGGGGGGTTAATATTCATGTTTTCTGGGTTTGGATAAGATTTGATAACGTTTTCTAGATGAGAAGGGACACTAAATGTCCTATTTTGGTTTGGTCTACTGAATATTTTTATTTATTTATTTATTTTATTTATACCCCGCCCATCTGGTCTTTCGACCACTCTAGGTGGCTTCCAAATACATAGATAAAAGCATAAAAATATATGCAAAAATTATAACATGAGCTAACAAATTAATAAATTATTCAAGATGGCAAGAGAGAAAGAAAAAAAGTAATCAAGGGTTAATTGGAGGGAAGGCCTGCAGGAACATCCATGTTTTTAGTTGGTTTTTGAAGATACCCAGCAAAGGGCCTGCACGAATCACCGGAGGGAGATTGTTCCAGAGGCGAGGAGCCACTGTCAAGAAGGCTTGGTTTCTAGTTCTTTCCTTACAGGCCTCTCTTGGCATCAGGCTCCTCAGCCTCATCTCCTGACTTGCGTGGGTGATGGGGTAGACCTTGGTTGGAGTAGGCATTTTGCCAAATATCAAGGTCCTAAACCGTTTAGGGCTTTATAAGTCAGCATTAATACTTTGAAGTCAATGTGGAACCGAATGGGCAGCCAGTGCAGCGCGGCCAGAATAGGAGAAATATGTTGGTATTTTCTCACTCCACTAAGGAGTCTGGCCACCGCATTCTGCACCCCTTGGAGTTTCCGCATCAGCCTCAAAGGCAGCCCCACGAATATTTGTTTTCTACCAGTTTTGAGGAGGAAGCAGGAATCCTGTATCCATTGATTTAGAGAATGGATTACCTGCAATGAGAAGGAAGAAAACTTGAAGGAACATTTCTGGGAAATAATTCTAGGAGGGCCCTTACAGACTTAAGGTTTCTCCATTTTGGTTCTGTGTTTTAAAGCCATGGGTTTGACTCTGAATGACAGTGGATCTGCATTGCAGAATTATGGGGCATAGATAGCTTCCAGGGTTGAATAGCTCCAGAATTTTGGGATCCACAGTTTGATATAGTACTTGGAGGTCTCAGCTAGGGAGTTTTCATGCTACTGCTGTCTTTTTGGTCTTATTGCCAAATGTGGACAAGGCGGCGTTATAAACAGCATTCTTGAAATATTCTCATCGTTCAGTTGCATTTGCATCAGCCAGGCCTGGAAGGGTTTCCTCAAGCGCTTGAGCAAATTCCTCCACTTTTCTTTAATCGTGAGTCTTGCTGATGTCAATGCGTGGTTTTCCTTCCTTTTTTGTGTGATACAATCTCCTTGTTTGCAGTTTTACTCTACTAAACACCAGGGAGTGATCAGTATCGCAATCAGCACTCTGGTAACTGTGTTTGACCATAATACTAGGAAGGCTAGAACGTCTAGTGAGGATCAGATCGAGCTGATGCCAATGCTTCGATCTTGGATGCCTCCAGTAAACTCTGTGTTGAGGTTTCGTCTTAAAGAACATGTTGCTGACACAAAGACCATAATAACAGCAAAACTCCAGCAAGCGTTGGCCATTTTCATTCATCTTCCCAATGCCAAAACGGCCTAGACAAGTGGGCCAAGAATTGTGATCAGCACCAACTCTAGCGTTAAAGTCTCCGAGAATGAACAGCGGCTCAATCTCTGGGATTTTTTTGATAGTAGCTGCCAGATTGTTGTAGAATTTGTCTTTGACTTCTGTTGTAGATGACAGTGTTGGTGCATATGCACTAATAAGGGTGACCGATCCCGCTGATGAGTGGAGCTGGATTCTTTCACTCCCCACAGTAAGTGGAACAATGGATCTCAGCAGAGTATTTCTGACCGCAAAGCCAACACCATGTTCCCTGGTCTCATTCAATGGTTTTCCCTGCCAGAAGATTGAGAATTTTTTTTCTTTGACAGATCCCATGTCTGGTAATTTTGTCTCTTGCAGGACAACAATGTCCATCTGCAGCCTACTCAGTTGCATGTTGATGACAGCTGTGTTGCGTGCGTTGTCTGTTTCCTGCAGGTCGTCAGAAAAGGCAGGGGTCATTGTCCAAACATTCTAGGTGCCCAACTTTAGGGCAGAAGTTTTCTTATGATTGTTCCATGGTGCAGAGTTATCGATCCGCTTGTCTGCTTTCACTCTAAACCCCACACACCTTGAGAGGTTAACAGAAGTAGCCCCTGGCATCATGCTCTATGCCAATCGAGCAAAGATTTATAACCAGTAACTGCTACGTCCCGAGTTATTTCAACGCTGTATGCACAAGGCCTGAGTAAAATAATGTGGAGGATAGGCTATTACCCAAGCAGCAAATCCCCCCTCTCCACATCACTGAAATAGTCCAATAGAAAAGCAAAGCCAATACAACTGGTTCCAGCATCACAGGATTTGCCAGAATGACATGAACTGCTCTGGGACTCTGGCTCTGGATTTTGCCTTGAGGTTAATTCCTGAAACCTTTTCCATCAGAGCATATAGCCACAAGGCAGTGGAGGTTTGAAATTGGAGTTTTCCTTCTCCTAGATAGGCTGCCTTCCAAGCCTGATGAGCTCCACCTACCCAGGCGGCTCCCTAATACTAGGAAGATTAGAAACACAGGCCTCCAACTGCCAGACCTTGTCTTCCAAGAGGACCACCAACTTACACTTAGAGCATTTGTACTCAGGCACCTCATTTGGCAAGAAAACAAACATGTCACAGTGTTACAAGTGACTGACAGATCCTGCACATTCCATCTTGACTGATTGGTCATTGAATGAAAAAGAGAGGACCTCTGATCTTCCCTCTAAAACTTCCCTGCTCTCCCAGGTGTATGCACTCCTATTGATCTTTCCTATTTACCAATTCAGAGTCTTGGTAAAAAAAATCAGAGACCTTAAAAGGCCTCAAGCCTAGGGAAAAAAAACACCAAATAAAATGTCCTCCACAGCTCACCTTCTGCTTCCCCTTCTTCTGGTTCCTCTGCAGGAAAAGGGCTTAAAGCTTCTGGTAGCACTTATTTAAAGCTAACACCTCGCCCCCTCAGACCATGCGGTCAGGGGGAATAAAGGTCAGAGCAAACACACCCTTGCAAGCCTAAAAAACCACAAGCCGGGAGGGGGGAACACACCAAATAAAATGTGAGCACAGTATGGTTTCCTTTTCTAATTGTGTTGGACACAATCTGACTTTATTAAAAATAACAGTCATGTATTGGGCCAACATCTTCACCCAGCTCCCCCATAAAACTGCAAGGTTCCTTTCTTAGTCAGGTGCTGCTAGTTCAGCCTCCAATCAGTAGAGGGCTGAAATCCTGTTCCTTAGCACTGTAAGTTGTAACTAGAGTAGGCCCACAGACTCAGTGGAAATTATGGATCAATTCCCAATGATCCAATGGGCCTAGGAGCAAATTACTCCACTAAGCAACAGGTTTTCAGCCAATATGTGAAGTTGGGATTTTTGTGTTCTAATGTGCATGCCGTTACATTTGCTTTTATGGAATTTCACTTGCCATTTCATTGCCCATTCAGTTAATTCAGAGAGTTCATTTTACAATCTATTTTTCTGCTAACCACCATAAATAATGCAGGGTTTAGAGATGGGGGTATTTGTATTTGTAT
This sequence comes from Pogona vitticeps, assembly GCF_051106095.1. Classification (NCBI taxonomy): domain Eukaryota; kingdom Metazoa; phylum Chordata; class Lepidosauria; order Squamata; family Agamidae; genus Pogona; species Pogona vitticeps. The sequence goes on from NC_135783.1 coordinate 193,879,447, forward strand.
ACGAATATCCCCGCACAGGTGGCGTTAACAAGAGTCCAGCCCCATGGGGCCGGATGGTCCACTCACTGATCCACCGTGGATGTGGATGGCATGATTCTACCAATGGTGCTGCAGTGTGCAATCTGCTTGCCACTCTTTGACCTTGCAGCTAGTCTTGTCCTCCCACCTCCTGCCAGGAGTAGCAAGCAGATCGTGTGCTGCAGAGCCATTCATAAAATCGCCCTGTCCATGTCTGTGGCAGATCAGTGAGTGGACCGTCCAGCCCCATGGGGCTGGACCCTCGTTAACACCACCTGTGCAGGGATATTTGTGTTTGTATATGAATACCCCCATCTCTATTGGTGTTGTCAACAGGCTCCAATATACTTAGAGATTACAATCAAAGAGATAATGAGAGAAAGTTGCAGGTACGTAGGCTTGGAGACTCAGAATTTCATAGGTTTGAGTCAATGGCAGAAGGCAATTGGAAACAGGTGAAAAGTTGCTGGCCAAAAAGCCAAGGTGGGATGTGTCCATGAAGTCATTCCTGTTTAGAGACAGGCCACCACAATTTTTTTTCACCAGCTGCAACTTCCAACAAGTTAATAAAAGTAGCCTGAGGCACACCTTATTTTCCCAATTCTGCCTCCAAAGGACATTGAACGCAAGTTCCCACATCTGCATCTTTAAAAAAGTGCCAGAGATCCTTCCCATTATACCAAATATCAGTGAAAAGTGCTTTTGGCCACAGCAGTTGCCTAAAGCTTCAGGCATACCAATGAATCTGTAAGCAGGCCAAGGCTTCAGTTCTTTTCTCATTTACTCAGGAGCAGGTTTATTCCTGAGGAAAAATGTATAAAGTTGGGTTGCCTGTCTGTGATCCTCTACATCTGAGAAAACACCCCAACTCCAATTTCTACAGGTCTCTTTCCTTTCTCAACTAGATCAATGTACAATCATCTGGAGCTTCAGTAGCATCCTTAATGTTTCCCCCTTGTACAAATCTGTGTTGGAAGGTTTATTGCTTGACAATAGACAAACAAATTGTGACTGATAGTCTGGTTGAACACACATTCAAGTGCGACAAGGCCTTTCCAGTCCGCTGAACCTCTTCAGCCAAATTTGCCTAGAAACCAAAATTATTTGAAGGTTCAAAGATGTGCCCATAACGTTTCCTTGAAATGGAAGCTGGAGACGTCATTTGCAGAAGAGTTCCAGTAAGATTCAGCTTCTGGGCCAAACATCAGCAGCCTTAGGATAAGGTAAGAAATAAGTACCAAAGGGTATAATGTGTCATTTCATTGCATGAAAAAAAAGTTATTGGTGTTGCATTTTTAATGGTACTGTTCAGCGCTTTAAGAAATATGTTTTATGAGACATCTGATAAATACAGTGAATAATTACCTAACTTGCTGAAGGATCTAACAAAGGTAGAAGTACTGTGTTCAAAGGATATGTGGGGAAGAATGCACCATTGCCTTAGTAAGCCCTATCTCCACATATTGGAAGTAATACCTTGGTTTTTGTATATTTCAGCAGCAGACCACTTCCAAAGGTCCTGCAGCTACACATGCCCCCCTCCAGAATTTAGAGGGCCACCCACCCCACGGCTCCTGACACCAAACATGATTGCATTAGAGTGGTACCTCATTTTACAAACACCTCGGTTTACATAATTTATGGTTTACTAACAAATCCATTGAAAATAACGCCTGAGATTATGGATTTTTTGTTTTGTTTTTTTGGTTTCCAAAGAAAGTTTCCCCTGGATACATTGTGCCTGGAGGTTTATAGCGCTGCCCCCATTCCTGTGGCAATTTGCGTTTCGGTTTACAAATTGTTTTGCTTTACGTAACGTCCTGTAGAACAGTGGTCCCCAACCTTTTTAATGCCAGGGACCAGTTTTGTTGAAGACCATTCTTCCAAGGACCGGGGGGGGGGGGGCTGCCACTGCTGCCGGCATCCATGAATGGGGTGTGGGGGGGCGTCCGTGCGTGGACTGTTGCAGTCTAAAATATTAACTGCCCCAAATTTTGCTCCCTCCCTCCCTCTGTCTCTCTTTCCCACTCTCTCTCTCTCTCCATCCATCTATCTATCTATCTATCTATCTATCTATCTATCTATCTATCTATCTATCTATCTATCTATCTATCTATCTATCTATCTATCTATCTATCTATCTATCTATCTATCTATCTATCTATCTATCTATCTATCTATCTATCTGCCTGCCTGCCTGCCTGCCTGCCTGCCTGCCTGCCTGCCTGCCTGCCTGCCTGCCTGCCTGCCTGCCTGCCTGCCTATCTCTGACTCTATCTATCTCTGACTCTCTCTCTGTCTGTCTGTCTCTCTCCATCCATCCATCCATCCATCTCTCCGCCCCCTCTGTCTATCTGTGTGTTTGTCTTTCTCTCTCTCTCTCTCTCTGTGTCTCTCTCTATGTCTATCTCTCTCTCTTTCTTTCTATATCCATCTCTCCCCCCTATCTCCATCTCTCTGTCTATCTTTCTGTCTGTCTGTCTCTCTCCCTCTCTGCATGCCCCACTCATCTAGTTATTTGGCTGTAAAGTAAGGCAAATGCCAGACAGAAAGATCTGTCAGAGAAACAAGCCTCTAGCCCCACAGGTGCAGAGCTGCAGTTATTCAGCTACAGCTCCCAGAATCCCCCAAGCAGAATTCTGGAAGTTGCAGTCTGCACCCACAAATCTGTCCTGTTGTGGCAGGATTCTGGCAGCCCTCTCTGGTAATTCTAAACTCCCCTTTGAAAACAAGCAGCCTTCCTCATCTCTTCCTTCCTTTAATGTTCTTTATCTGCCTGCCAACTTCCACCCTAGGGGCAGGGGCAAAGAGAAAATGTCATTTTTGCATTTCATGATTGAAAGGTGGCTTGTCCAACCAGCCCAAGGAAGGCAAGAAGACCTCTGGGGTGTCTGTAAAGCTTTGGACGAAGCAGGAAGGGGCGAGCCGAGCCCTGCTCTCCTCGCTCCTCCTCAGCGACCTCCTCAACGACCAAGAAGCTTTCGGGGGGGAAAAAAGCAGCTTGCAAGCAGGAAAGGGAGTGGGGGAGGAGCGTTGTCGGTTTTCCACTTCAGGAAAGCTACGTTTCTCAAAGGGAGTGCCAAGAGGGACAAGTTGACACTTGGAGGGGGCGAAGGAGGGCCGGTGAAGCCCCGCCCCCAAGACAAAAGAAAGCAACGTTACTTGAAGTTTTGGCGAAGACACACATCTATTTGATTTTCGCCTAGGCAGAAGATCAGCTGCGCGAGCCAAGTCACTTCCCTCCCTCCGAGCTCCTTGGGACAGAGGGGGGAGAAATCAGGAGGAAAAGAAAAAGGCAAATCCCCCTGAGTCTTCTTCCTCGAGTTGGGGATGGAGATGGAGGAGGAAGTGTGCTGGTCGTGCACTGTATGCAGACCACGGTGCACTTGCAGGCAATCTGGCAAAGAGCTGAAAGGAAGCCCCCCACTCCGTGCCCACAGCCCTGCACCCTTTCGGCCGGCTTGCCTTGCCTCCTCCCTACCTGGAGGTGCCCTCCTCCTTGAGCTCCTTGCAGGGAGTGACCAAGCCTTGTCTTTTTGTTGAACAGCTTCTGCAACAAGGTGGATGTTGGTGGCATTTTGAGCGGGCGGTGGTGGGGTTGGAGGTTGCAATGCTGCTACCTCTTGCTCTGCCCCACAGAGGCCAGCCAGAGCTAGAGCGCCCTCAGCTCGCAGCTGGGACAGCCAACTAGTTCCATGAACCCAACCCCATTCGGCAGGGGCGTGTGTGTGTGTGTGTGTGTGTGTGTGTGTGTGTGTGTGTGTGTGTGTGTGTGTGTGTGTGTGTGTGTGTGTGTGTGTGTGTGTGTGTGTGTGTGTGTGTGTGTGTGTGTGTGTGTGAGAGAGAGAGAGAGAGAGAGAGAGAGAGAGAGAGAGAGTCATGTGACAAAAATTAATCACTGGGAGCAGCCACAACACCAGAAAAAAGAGGAAGGGAGGGCAAGGGAGCAGGCAGGGATTCGGGCGCCTTCGCTGGCCATCCATTGGCTGAGAAGCCAAGCCTGCCTGGTGAACACAGTGATCCTCTCTTGGCTCAGCTGCGTCGCGGCGCTGGGGCTGTTTGGGGGTTGGAAAGAAAAGGAAGGGGGCAGGCATGGCTGCTCCTGCAGAAGTGCAGGGGGGGGGGGAGGAAGAGAGATTTGTCTTCTGCCAAAACTTTGACCCTATAAGCAGAAAGGAGTTTTGGTCGCCAAGACGTCGTGGGGGGAAAGGCAACGCCCCTCATCTGGACATGCTGTGTGCATATGATCTTTCTCAAGACGCTCTGCGCCCACCTCAGAATTGAAAGAGATCAATCTACCGCAACCAGGCCGCCTGACACCTCAAGCTCGTGTGTCGCTTGCCTCGGGGTGGGGGTGGGGGGGCGAAGGGAGCGTGCCAGCGGCGGGGGCAGTCTGGGAGTCAGAGCATGACGGGGGGGACTCCCTCTGGCTGCTCTCCTCCCTACCGGCTCCAACAAGGCTGGTGCCGGTGCTCCTCGCCACCCTCCGCGGGAAATTCAAATACAGCCACTGGTTCCCGAGCTGGAGACATCAGCCTGCTGACGGCAGCACAGAGCGCCCACCCTGGCCTTGTTAGAGCCCGCTGGGAGGTGAGCAATCAGAGCACCCGGCTATGCTCTTGCCTCCCGGCTCTGGCCCACCCACCCCCGCCGCCGCTGCCGGGCCACAAAGGCAGACCTCCTGCCCACCCCTGCACACACCTTCCTCCCCACAGCTGCTTTGCACGCGGGGGCGCTTGAATGAAGGGGAGAGGGAGCACTCGTGCTGGCAAGCGGTGGCGCAAAGCAGCTCTGGGGAGGGGAGTGCGTGCGGTGGGTGGGGAGAAGTCTGTCTTCGCGGCCTCCCGGCTCTTGCCCACCCCATCCACAGCAGCCAGAACACCCGGACATGCTCTTGCCTCCCAGGCTCTTGGCTATTCCCCGCCCCCGCTGCCGCCTCCAAGTGCGTGTGGGGGAGGGGGGATGGCGGGAGGTCTGTCTCCACGGCCCGGTCAGGGTCAAGCCACGGACTGGCAGTGGGCCACGGACCGGGGGTTGACGACCTCTGCTGTAGAACACATTAAATTCATTAAAGGTACTACTGTATATTGTGTTTCAAAAATGCCCTTCACCTCACATTTTCAATAGCAGAGACTTTATGTTGTTTCCTACAGTTCTTTAGGCCTGTTCCCTTCTTCCACAGTTATAAATCATTTCTAGCTTGTATAGTGTGTGTGTGTACAAGCCTAAAATGAGAATTATAGCATAATTGCTCTGTTCAAAAATAAGAAAGCAGGTTTCAGACAGACAGACAGACAGACAGACAGACAGACAGACAGGTAGATAGTTCTTGTAATCATACAACGAGAAAATAGCATCTTAGTACAGCTGTATGAAGAACTTGGAATATTTGAGGCATGTTGTTAATTTTAAGTCTGAAGTCTAGTTTTTCTGTCTTCTTAGAGTTTTCACAGTATGTCAAAATAGCTAATAATTAGCACGCTAAACCCATTATAAACCTCATAACACTAAGCAGAAAATGCATATGAATTCTCTGGAACAAAACAGAAAACCTACTCATTAGCAATTATACTGAACAGTTTGCTTCTAAGTTGCCACAATGCAGGCATAATTAGCCAATTAAGGAACCAAATAAATAATTACGTAATAAAAAATGTGGGAGGAAGACCATGGGTAATTTTCTTCAGGGAAACATAAACAGTACATTTCCAAGGGCCTAGGCGTCATCGGCAGCCCATTGTGTGAACCATCATGCTGATCTCCTGCTGTACAAAAGGCCGACCATTCTGCACAGCCATGATAATTTTCTGCCCAGCTTCGGGGGAGAAATATTTGTATGCACAAATTGCACTGAGATGAGGAATGTGCTATAGCAGCAATAGTAATTTCATAATCACCTTATCAAATCATATGAGACATGTATAATCATTCTTAAACCCAATTAAAGCAATTAAAGGCCACAGAAAAAGAGTCAAAAGACAACTTTTCTTTGAAGAGGCACACATACACAGACAAACCAAACAAACCACATGCCGCATACTTGCTTTAAGGAAGTAATGGAGTGACAGTCCTCGAGAAAGGGAGACTTTTTGCCATCTATCTTCAGGGAATTAGCATACAATTTTGTAAGGCATATTCAAAGTATTTCTTTATTACAGAAGCACGGAGCACTTGTGTTTGTCCCAGCCCTGAGTGCTTTCAGTCAACATTCTATCAGGATTTCTGAGACCAGGCTCCTGACAACTTTTTCAAAGGAGAAATCAGCTCCAGGGCTGTGACAATCTGAACTTTCAAACCTATCAATCAAGATCCAATTAAATTTTTAACTCCTTCCTGGCCAAATGGGAATTCATACTTGCAAAAGGATTCCGTGCCTGGTTGTAAAAAAATCACAAAAGAACATATATTTTCAGTAAGTTCTGCTCAGGTCTTGCAAACTAACAGCTATGTCTTCCTTTATTGAATGAACTCTTCTCGTCTTAGGTCTTCCTTTTTTTATACTGTCCCCCCTAAACACACTTTTTCCAACAATATTGCTTTTCTGGACAGTTCTGTATTCTCATTATATTTACTGGGATAGCCTCAGTTAATTCATTTTTTGTTCTGGTAAGAGTTCAGGCTTGACCTGATTGAATTACTTATCTGCCTTGTCTAGTTGTGTGTGGTATCTGTAAGATTCTTTTCCAACATCACAATTCAAAGGAGTTGATTTTTACCCCTGTCTTTCTTCACTGTCATTCTTTTAAATAGTACAGATGAATTTGACTTTTCAGTGCCTTTTTTGCATTTAAAGTCTTTTAATGATTGGCTTGTTTTCTTTAAATAATCTTACCAAACTCCTTCTGAGGGCAATGTTTTCTAAAAGACAGGAGAAAAATCCTTTTAATGAATCAATGAAAAACAGATTGTAACTTACATCTCCTCCTTTCACAATTCAGGAACTATAGAAGCCTCACATGTCTGCTTTCCCTCCAAAATCACTCTGGCCCAAACCACCTCCTCTTTTAATAACAGGTGCCCACAGTGGAGCAGAGGTGTGGGGATTCTTAACATCATTTGTGTGGTGAAAAATATTTTAAAATGTGAAGGTATCTAGGTGGGTGCATGTATTGTGAGCTCAGGAGTGTATGTAGAAAACTGCACACATTTTCACTGCTCACACATCACAAATGAGCAGGATGAGAAATCTGTGCCCCTTCAGATATTGTTAAATTGCAGCTCTCACCATTCCTGAGAGCAGACTTCTCTTTCATACCACCTGTCCATTGTAATGACCTTCATGGTGGCTTGCCTATCCTGTGATAATATCAATAAATAATTTATTATAAATAAAAATGGAATGAAATCTACAAACAGGATTATTAAGCAGCAGGAACAAGACCTGAGGTGACAGATACTGAGAATGGTTTCTGAGCTGAAGCTCAGTGCAATTTATTTTTAAAGTGTTATTGAAGATATTTATATGGCCATCTTCTTAATCGTATCCTGCCCTTGGCATTTTTAATGGGAGCAAAGCAAATAAAATTAATAACAATCTTCTGTGATCTTCTACAATCTCAAACTGCAGAGCTGGAAGGGGCCCTGTGAATCATCAAGCCCAGCCCTGATCAGGGAACCACCGTAGGGAATCGAATTCCCAACCTCTGGATCTGCAGCCAGCGACCTAAACCGCTGAGCTATCCGGCCAGCTAAGAATCTTAGAACTGCAGAGCTGGAAGGGACCCTATGGATAATCAAGCCCAGTCCCTATAAAGAGGCACAGTAGAAAATCAAAGTCCCAGCCTCTGGCTTCTCAATCAGATATTTCCAGGCCTTGGATTTTGGTTCTCTCTCTTATCTGTTAACCTCCCAGAAGGCTGAGCTTGCTAGCTAAGACTGTCAGTGCTTAAATTGTAGCTTGTCTATTCCTTGTAAGGCAGCAAAGAGCTCCTCCAATCAGATTAGGTGATGTATGGTGGCAGGCAGGCACGTGTGAAAAATCCATTCCATCAGATTTTTTTATTTTATTTTATTTTGTATAGAATGACATCCAAAAATGGGCCTGGGCCTGGCAGTCTTTGCCTTTGAACTTCTGACATTTCAGGACCTTGAGGACAACCCAGGGGGCAGAAGAAATAATGTTTTATGTGCATGTAGTAAACTACAAATGGGCCAGGCAGTGCGATCCAAAGCCAAAACTGGCCGTTGTGGGCTTGGAATAGGCGAGAACTGCCAACACAATTACTGGGCACCCTTTGATCAGCCTGTAAAAGAGCCCCCACCCACCCACACAAAAAGTAGGGAAGGGGAACAGAGAAACAGAGGAAGGGGCCAGGAAGTCAGTTGTGCCAGATACAAATCACTCTTAGTCACTATGCTTCATAGATCCCAAACCAGCACAAAACTAGAGTGGGATCAAGTCGTCGTCATTGCTTAGTCGTTTAGTCGTGTCCGACTCTTTGTGACCCCATGGACCAGAGCACGCCAGGCCCTCCTATCTTCCACTGCCTCCTGGAGTTGTGTCAAATTCATGTTGGTTGGTTCGATGACAAGTAAACCTTGGTAAATCCCAACATTCCTTGGCTGGGGGTGTGGCTTGGAGTCTGTCTCAGAGGGTAATTACTCATTGTGGCAAATGGAAATTCCTTCACATTCATTTGCTGTGAAGTCACAGTGGGGAATTTGGGTCTGTTCAATTTAAGAGAGTAAGTACTGTACACTTAAATTGAACTGCCTGCTTGCAGTTTTATGTATAGCCCTGCAGGTGGTGCCATTACAAAGAACTGTATTAACAAACACTGTAGGTAAAAACAAAATAAAAATTAAAAAAACAGGTACAAATGACCAAAATGTGGTGGCACCTTAAAGACTAGCCATTATATTTTAATTTGAGGTTTTGTGGACAAGTCCACTTCCTCAGATATAAGAGAGAGATATAATATGGCAAATATTTATACATGGCATCAAGGTTCATTGGTAAAAGTCAGTGGTTATTTAACAATGGGTTGATCGCCATTCCGGGTATCTGATTTGCATCCATTAATTCTCTTTAGGTATTGTCTCATTTGTCCTATGTAGCGTGCAGATGGCATTGTTGACAAAAGATGACATAAATAACATTGGTAAAGGAACGGTTAAGAGTTCTTCTGAGGTTGTGTGTGACACTGTTAGATCCAGTAATTGTCTTGCCAGAATTAATGTGGGCACAGAGATGGCATCTAGGTTTGTATCAGGCTTTTGTTCTCATCTCTGTGTCAGTATTATATATTCCATTGTGTGTCAGTAGCTGTGAGTGGGTGGGGTTGTCTGTAACCAAGTATAGATCGAAAGGCTTGGAAGGGTGAGTGTTCTTATTGAGAATGGTTGGAGATCACTTATGAACAAGCAGTGATCAGGCTACTTCTTTTCTTAGTTTCCTCAACTGTTATCTTTTAATTTTAACAAAACCTGTTGCTGTCAGAATGTTGCTCTTTTTTGAAGCTGTTTAAAAAACAAATCAAATCAGGAGCTTTGCCTGTTGCCTGTTGCCTGCATAAGGGAAGCTATTTTTAAAGAAAGGTATTGAGAGAGAGGTTTGGATGGGGAGAGTGGGTTCTGACGTTGCCTTTTGTGTGTGTGTGTGTGTGTGTGTGTGTGTGTGTGTGTGTGTGTGTGTGTGTGTGTGTGTGTGTGTGTGTGTGTGTGCGCGCGCTTTCCTTCCTCATGAGGTAAATGGCAAGGGGGAAGGTGCTTTGGCAAAGCACCACTTTGTTGTGTGGGGGCTGTGACTCATCCTCCTTTTCTGCATCAGTTCAAGTGATGACATGGCCAAACCAATGTGGAAGAATCCATATTTTGAAAAGTAGAAGCCTCCCTAGTGGAGAGGAAAAACTATGGATGAGAGGGGACATATTATTTCCTGCACTATTTGCTGTTGTCAGTGTCCCCTCAGCTGGTTTAAAATCAGCTCAACCAGCTGCCAACCATCTTGCCTAGTTAAGACTGTGCCCTTCACCGGTGAGTAAAGGGATGCCCACAATTTACTCAACTTGAAAAACACACACAAGCACACGTTAAAAATACAGTGGTGCCTGGCTTAATGACGTTAATTCGTTCCAGCGAAATCGCTGTAGAGAGAAAACATCGTCAAACGAAATAAAAAAACCCATTGAAACGCACTGAAAACCATTCACTGCGTTCCAATGGGCTGAATACCTGTTTGTCCAGCGAAGATCCTCCATAGGGGCAGCCATTTTCAGTGCCTGTAGTGCAAAAAATCAGTCCTAAAAACATTTTCTTCAGCCAGCAGCCATTTTGAAACCCGACCATCAGCTGTTTGCTGATCGTCATAAAGCGAAAATCGGTTCCCGAAGCAGGGAACCGATCATCGCACAGCGAAAAAACCCTATTTAAACCATCGTTTTGCAATAGCAAAAGCGATCGCAAAAACGTCAACGTTAAGTGGATTCATCTTTAAACGGGGTAATCATCCAGCAGGGCACAATTGTACATGCTATGAATAGATTTTGTTTTCCATTAACAAAAAGCAAACAAACACCTCTGTACAGAACCATGTCTGAATAGACTTGGAGGTAGTAGAAAGGAACTGCACAGAAATCTATAAACCACTCCTTCCGGAGTGGCCATGTCAGGTTTCTGAATTGAGGTGTCACATAATGAAAGCAAACTGTTGTCAATTTATTTTTTTCTTTTAGAGAAATAGCCTTGCTGGACTATAGCCTTCTGCAACAAAACCTGTCAAGTGTCTTGTGATGCCTTAATGACTAATGAGTTTTAATTGGCATCATCTTTTCCATTTGTGGACTCCAGCCCACTTCTTATTGTTGTGCTCATTCTGGCCCTGCCCTCCAATGATTAAGGATATTTCTGAGTCACAAGACATTGTTTCTCAGCCTTGGGTGTCACACCTGTCAACTGTGGAGCAAGAGGTGTCTCCCATTTTATTTCAGGTAGCTGAATGTCTTGGGCTCTGTCTGAGGGACTAATGAGAGACACTTGGATGGGATGGTAAAATGTAGGCCATGTTTTGTGTCCACACTCCTACTGGATGGTATTATGATACAGCTGTGGACGAAAGATAATTTCCAATGACAATATATTTTAGAGACAAGTTATGGCTCTGCTTTATGTTGGAAAAAATGTGCAGCTTTGGGGAGAAAGCTCTTAAAATGCATGAGTGGCTTATTTCTATGACACATTCTAGACAACTGACAGGCTCAAAATATGTTAATACCACTAAGTTCCAATGTTTTTACAAAAATAAAGTAAAATAAGATAACAACCATCACTGTTGTCAAGCTGAAAAACCAACAGTTTGTAAAGAACAAGAAAGCGGATTATATTTAGTTTGCCAGGATTCATCTGTGAATTGTGTGAAGGATTTAGAATGGCAATCCTCAGTCAGTCACTCTGGAGTAATGGGGCTGCACATGGGGCATGGGTCTTGTGGATTGCAGTCCTTCTAATCTACACTAGAACAGGATGTTCAGGAGCACTACGAGCTGTTAGATCTTGATCAATGCTGTGGGTTAGGATTTTTACTTTTTAAACATTCAAGGTTTAGCTTTAACGACAGAACTGAACAGAAAGTATAATAGGCATCCAGCTAGATAGTAGGAATTCATTGATCCTCTGGCCCTGAAGTCTTTTATTATGATACTTACCATCTTCTCCATGCCTCCTAAAGGACTCTCTTGTCCTTCCCACCTCCAATGCCGCGGTCTAGGGCTATACAAGTCTTTCCTTCCTAATTCAGTTCCAGTCTTGATTTGATAATTCAGGTCCTTCCCCAATTAAACCCAGAATCCAAATCAAAATATAAAAACCTGAATCCTTGCAGCACCCACTGACCTACATTGATTGCCTGGCCTTATTTTATTCTTCCTTTTCCCTTCTAGTCTTGACCAAGAACCAAAGAGCTCCTCAGGTGTGCCTGTGCGCTGTGGCATATTTGAAAGCAAAAGTTTTTTGCTTTTAAATATTGTCTTTTTAGTGATGCAAGCCACCTTGGGCCCTTTTTAAGAGGAAAAGCGGTGAAAAAAACATCTTAGCTAGCTAAAATCATAGAACTGGAAGGGCTCATAAGGCCTTCAAGTTCAATCCATTGCTTAATATAGGAATCCACATCAAAGTATATCTGACAGATAACTGTCTAACTTTCTCTTGACTGTCTCCAGTGTTAGAATGCTCACTACCTCCCAAAGTATTTGGTCTTCTTGTGGTATTACTCTAATAGAAGTTTTCCCTCCTATTCATCCAACATCTAGTTTCCTGTATCTTGAGCCTATTGTCCTGCACTCTGGGATGATTGAGAACAATTTTTCCATCTCACAGTGACCACTTTATAAACTGAATTTTTCCTGGAATGTCAAGCTGCTGCTGGTCTAACCGATCTGTAATTCCCAGAATCCTCCTTTTTTTGCCATTTTTGAGGATAGGGACATTAATTCTCTTTCTCGCCATTAAAATTTCTTGCCCCTCTTCAGATAACCAACATTCTTTTGATTTCATCTCAGAGGTGGCTTCTAAAAGTGGCCTCGTTAAACAACAACAACAAATACTATTACTACTACTACAATTGTTTGTCATGGAAGATGTACTGCTGCTCAAGAAACGCACATTCAAAGCTTCCTTGGACATGTCTTCTTCTTCTTCTTCTTCTTCTTCTTCTTCTTCTTCTTCTTCTTCTTCTTCTTCTTCTTCTTTTTTTTTTTTTTTTTTTTGTTCCTGGGCATGGTAAGAGACTAAATCAGACCACTTGTGCAGGTCCAGAAGCCAATGTTCAGCCCCTGGATTCTGTTCCAAATCTTCACGTTTTTTTTTTAAAAAAAACCTATTTTTCAGTGTTAAAAAGGGCAGGAAGGGCTGCAAGCTATTGTGAAGGCAAATTGCAATTCCTGAACATTTCTAGGAATGACAATATACCATTTGTTGTAGTTGCTGCTGCTGCTGCTGTTGTTGAGGGAGCCTGATTTGGAGCTGCCAAAACATCCTCTAGAGGCTGCCCTTTGCCCACCCATGCAGCCGGATGTAGACAGGTTGATTACATCTCTGTGTGCGTAAGACTGAACATAGTGATGGATGACAAATCCAGGCGAGTGGGATGTCTGTCCTGGATGATTGCTTGAGTGTTTAGGCTCATAGCTTGGAGTACTCTTTGACCCAGCGCTGCATCTCAACAATCACTCATGTCACAAGAATGGAGTACATGAGAAGTGCCTTGCTGAAATAAAGTCCATCTTTTCTAGCTTCTCAATCCCAATAGGAGCAAGACAGATGGGCCAGAATCCTGGTGAGGTGACAAGGCACAAGACGGGTAATCTTGGAAGCATTCTTCTTATTCCTTTCATGGGGTCTGTTGTGAAATCATATGCACAAGCAGCTGGAGAGCCTTTCATGAGTTGGGGAAACATTACTGTGTGAATGCCCTTAACATTCTTTCTTAATAGGATTATAGCCACTGTCTTGGGAAGTATACAAGCCAGGCATAAAAGAGGGCTTTTCCTCTGCTTCTACAGACTGATTTAGCTATTTGCCATTGATAGACCTATGCGTTTCAACAGACTGATGGATTTGGCTAATGTATTGTGGTCACTTTATTTGATGGAATATCATCCACCATCATCTACTGACTCCTAGCATCATTATCAGAGGCTTTTCTCCAAACAGCCCAGCCAAATCAGGTGAGATGGATGCTTATGAGACAGAGTTGGCACCTAACCGGTAAAACCTTCCCCCTAGAGGGAAGTCCTGGTCTCTGTGTCGTGATCTTTTGGGCCCCAGGTAGAAACTATTTCATTTTACTAGGCGTTTCAGAAACTGATTTGATGTTCTTAGAAATTTGCATTGCTTTATTTTCTGCTCATGTTTTTCCTTTCCTTTTCAAAGGAAGCACAACAGAGATGGGCATGAACCACAGCACTGCCTCTGAGTGGGCACTTGCCAGAGCGGGTGGGACTGGGAAGCATCAAACACTTGTTCAGTCGATAACCGAACTGGCACGAACTGCTGGTTCAAAGGTTCGGTGTTTTGTGCCCATCTCTAGGGCACGCATGATCTCTTTCCTTTCTTTTCCTGTCCTCCCCCTTCCTTTCTTTTCAAAATCATATTTAGGTCACCTTTAAGCATGAAAACTTCTCAAGGAGATGCATGAAATAAAAGCGTAATATTGTCGTGATGAATGTAAGTCCCACTGATTTCTAAGTCTGCTCCAAGTTATGATGTCCAGTATTATGATTCTAGGGATGTGGTGGCGCTGCAGGATGAGCACCGCCCCCTAGAGTCGGACACAAATGGACTAAAAATGCCAAGGGGAACCTTTACCTTTACCTATTATGATTCTATTGCATACACAAGTTCATTGTGTTTTGTTCATAGATTTCCAAACAGTTTCTTCGCATCCAGGAAGTGTCACCAGACTGGCATCTAACTTGTGCAAATGTTGAAGTGTTACTTCTGCTTACATATTTAGACAGTATTGCTCTATTCCTGGCATGTTCTAAGGTCCACTCCTGGAAATCTACAGACCCATATAAACACTGATCAGGAAGCAAAGTCTAAAGTCCATGGGACATCTTGCCAAACAGCCTGGGATTGATTGATCAGCAAGTAATGCCCTTTCAATAAAAACAGGTTTCTCTTCCAAGGGCCATCTTGCTGCCAATTCAGATGTTGTTAGGTGACCTTGGGAATGTAATAAATGAACAAAATGTGGGCATGTATAAGAGGTATTAAAAGCTACAAAACTAGTATGTTAATTTATCCTCTGGTTATTTTATTATTTTGTCATGGCCTTTGACCTTTCTTTGAAGGAAATCATTTAAATGGAAATGGGTGTTTAAGCAGAAGAAACCACCTAGTTTTTTATATGGGAGGAAAAGGTCAGGTTTTGGTATGTTCTCTATGCTATACTGAAGTGCTGGCACCAACATAAAATGGCCAAGTAAACTAAAACGGAGGAAAATCTTTTTAAAAAAAAGCAATGCCATATTAGACTCCAGAAATGTTGATTTGATATCTGACCAAGGTAACATGACAGTGTATTTGTGTGTGACTGTGTGTGTGCCAACTTGCCTGCATGCACATGTGTGCTTATTGAAAAAAAGAAAAATCAAAATTACGGCTGCTGCTGTCAATCAGCATTTTTTAAAAAAATGGCTCTAGGGCATAACACAAGCAGGATAAAAATTCCAGCTACTGAAGTCATGCTTATGCTGTCATGGAAGTGGACTGTGCAATAAAGGTACCCAAGCTGAGAGGTATGCAACCTCTTCCATCACCCTGTCCAGGACACTTCCAGGCAGAAACTGGACAGCACTTAACTCTGGCAATCTGTCTTGTTGCAACCATTATTTGGAAAGAAAACATTTCTGATTCTGTCCTCTGTGGTCCTTAGGATCCTGTAGAATGCCGTTCATCCTGGGGAAGATGTCAGCTGCTTGGTTGACTTTACCAGCAGTGACAATTTTTGAAGATTGGAGCCTTTGACCGTGGTGAGTCCATGGGAGCCTCCAGATCTTCAGCAAGGAATTGGAATTTTGTTTTATTTACTAAATAAATAAATAAATAAATAAATAAATAAATAAATAAATAAATAAATAAATAAATAAATAAATAAATAAATAAATAAATAAATAAATAAATAAATAAATAAATTCACCATGGCTGATGATATCGTCAGCCTTAACTTATGGAACTGATTGAACAGAATTTCTGCCATTGTTATGCATTTATTAGATATATGATATTTTTAAAGTGTTTTTGATATTGATATTTAGTTTTTTATACTATATGTTACTAATTTTTAAATCATGTTTACTACATTGTTTTATTTAACCATGGGTCACCTTGAATTTCCTATTAGGAGAAAGGCCACATACAAATACAGTAAATAAGCCACTGAAGAAATAAATACTACCTGATTTGGTTTTAATCTAACTCCCAGAATGTAGAATAAGCAGTAAGCAGAAGCTGATGAATTTCTCCAGTGAGCAAACACTGAATATCACAACTGTGGTTGTCAGACAGCTCTAGACTGGTATTCAGGAGGCCATTCTCTTCTCCTCACATCCACTACTACATTTACTCATATGCAATCAAGGTCTGCTGTTTGGGAGTGATGCGTAACTGGACAGGAAAAAGACCAGAATTGGCTGTCCATAGGCCCCATGTATTTTTATGTGTCCATCAGAGTGAAAGATTTCTCCCTTAGCTTTCTTCACAAAATGTAGGAAAGGTTGCATTGCTGGGGTTGAAAAATGAGCTTTCTATATGTATCAGAGTAATGTGTGTTGCCTGCACACTTAGAATGGATTCAAATAAGTATCCACTGAATGAAACCTGGACTGAAAGCCCCAGGAGGCAGTGAAAAATGGAAGAACCCATTGGATGTTTGTTATTGGATCTTCTTCCTGCAAGTTCTATAAGCACTGAACTGCTGCTCTGCTCAATATTTGGAAAAGAGACCCTGTAAGCTCTAGAGGTCCTATTTGTTATTGGTAGAAATCACACATACTGTAGTATGCTTGTTCTTCTAGCCTATTATCTTCTAGGTGAGAGGCATAAATCTGAATCCCAACATGTCCAAGGAAACTCAGTCAAGATGAGAGGTGGCTCTGGTAAAATCTCCCTGCAATCAATCAATCAATCAATCAGTCCGTCCGTCCGTCCGTCCGTCCGTCTATCTATCTATCTATCTATCTATCTATCTATCTATCTATCTATCTATCTATCTATCTATCTATCTATCTATCTATCTATCTATCTATCTATCTATCTATCTATCTATCTATCATCTTTATTTATTTATTTATTTATTTGTTTGTTTGTTTGTTTGTTTGTTTGTTTGTTTATACCCCGCCTATCTGGTCATCACGACCACTCTAGGCGGCTTCTTTCTACCCCATCTTTCTCCTTAAAATAGACCCAAGGGGTCTCACATCGTTGAAAGACAGTACAGTGGTGCCGTGACATATGAACATCTTAACTTGCGATCAATTTGAGTTACGACCAACTCTGGACGCAAAATTTTGCTTTGACTTGTGACCTGCGTTTTGAGATACAACCGGGGAAAAAGGCTCCCTTCCTTCCTCCTTTCCTGCCCTTTTTTTTTAACCTTAGAGGTCATCTAAGGTTAAAAAATGTCTCCCCTAGTGGACAGATTAACCACTTTTGCATTAGTTCCTATGGGAACTAATGCTTTGAGATACAACCAGCGTCTTGAGATCCAACCAAAAAATGGCTGGAACAGATTAATCGTGTTTCAATGTACAGTGGAGCCTCGCACAATGAGTGCACCGTAGAACGACGAATCCGCACAACGGGGCCGTTCTAGCGATCGCAAATGCGATCACACACCGACGGCCCCTATGGCTCAAAATCACAGAGCGAAGGGCGGTAAGCGGTTCGCTTACCGACCATCGCTTTGCGACCCGCCGATCAGCTGTTCGGCAGCTTCAAAATGGCCGCCGGAAGCCCCAAAATGGCTGCGCGCAGCGTTTTCGCGCCCTCATTAAGCGAGGGGAGGGCGCGAAAATGGCTGCCGGCCATCGGAGAAACATCGCTGTATGGTGAGTAAAGCTGCTATTGGAACGCATTAAACTAAGTTTAATGTGTTCCAATGGCTTTTTTTTTATCCGTACAGCGATGTTTTCACACAGCGAGGGTTAATCCGGAATGGAATAACCTCGCTGTGCGAGGCACCACTATATTCCTATGGGAAATGGTGCTTTGAGTTACAACCAACTTGAGTTATGACCATCATCTCGGAACGAATTAAGTTCTCAACTCAAGGCACCACTGCTATTTAAAGCTAACAGGGAAGATACAAATACTAAAAAGGATCAAACAAATACCACACTAAAAATGGTAAATAAAAGTAACAACAAAAACACATTCAGACAGCCAGTCAGTAAGGGAAAGCCTGCCTGAAGAACTCTGGCCTGTGGGAGGGAGTTCCAAAGTCTGGGAGCAGCAACAGAGAAGGCCCTCTTACTTATCTCACTTACCTTGAAAACCCTGGTAGGGCACTGTAAATTGGATGAGACTTGACATATGATGCTTATCTTGAATAAACCATGAGTAAAGGCAAAAGACACAGACTGCCACTGAGATACCCAGACCTTGTGAGGAGGTTTGAAAGTTGAGATTATAAAATGGAGAACACAACCTTGACTACTAACAAAGGTCCTACATGTATTTGCCCACATTTAATTTTTGGGGACCAATAGTAGTCTGATTTGCACCTCCAAACCTGTTTTTGATCACTTCCTTTTCCTGATGATTTTTCCGGAGACACCCTTGAGAATCCTGTAAAAATCTGAGTGATGGTCATCATTAGGGTCTGCTCTCTCGTTGACTCTTCCGTCCTGCTACTCACAGTCCCTGGAATTCTGTGAGGGAGGGCTGGGGAGCTAAGGAGACAGTTGTGTGTGAGCATTTGGAAACTGACAAGTGGAAACTTGGTTTTAGAGAGTGAGGGCATGAAAGGAGTAGCTGGAGTGAGAGACAGTTGCAGGCATGCCTTTAAATGTGGAGTGTGAGAAGAAGAAAATAAAAACTAGCAGCTAGGATGTGCTGCGTGTATAAAGTGACAATGTGTTAAAATTGAGGGGAATTGTGTGCCTAGGTATAAATGTCACCAGAAAGGAAGCTATAACTGACAGTTCAACTCAATATGGTTTATGTTCCTATTGAAGCCTAATAAACAGTTGGCATGTTGTTACACATTTCCTCGTTGTGAATAAATTTGGGACCTGGGGATTCTTGTGACGCTACCATAAAAACCTTTAGAGGCACAATACATATCTCTAGTCGTGTTTGTTCATGATGTTTCTGATATCCCTATAGTGCATTACTGTATACTCTGGGAAATAGGGGGGCATAGGGGCCCTGAAGAATAAGAAGATGGTCAGATCAAAGGAATAAGTTTGTGTTTGTCTCTTTGTGTGTTGCAATCTGTGTAGTTTGGAAGTAAGTGGAAAATGGGGGATTTGATGCTGAATGCAAATTAATTAGTTAGTAGATTAGTAGATCTACTGATTAATTAATTAAATTCCTTTCCTAAACTAGGGAGTTTACTATGAGATGAAAATGATGGTTTGATTAAAAAAAAAAAGAATTGTGTATCTTACTTTTCCAGCAACAGATCTGAGGTCCCAGAGCTCTCATTGCAAATGTTTGAAGTTTCAAAAACATATCTCACATTTTATATCAGAGGGTATAATGACCAATATGCATTTTAATGATCAGCTGTTGACATCTATGCAAAAAATGGACAATGCCCACACTGTGAGAAACTCTTACTTGTTTCCTCTCTAGTCTCTGCTAATCTTTTTCCTATTGCATTTCAGTAACAAAACATTGTGTTTTGCAAAACCAGACTGGACTGGAAATTTTAGACTATTATTCCACCTTCCATCAGTCTTGGTACAATTTCCATTTTATCAATAGTGCTAATGGTGATTTTTCATCATTGATCCCATTCACCAAGGCACCTTTTCAAATCTCATCCATTCCATTTTTTTATGCAGCCTACTTCTGAACTCAGTGTTTTTCCTTTTCCATCAAGTAACTCCCCAGACTCTCTCTGGGGTCTGTTCGCTTCTCTCTTCTGATACATTGAAAAAAATGAAGGATTTGTTTCCTTTCCCTTCTGAACATTTAAATTCTGGCAAATAAATGGGCAGAACCATTTACACCTATGCCCTTGCCACCATTTTCTTGTCTTTCACCAAGAAAATAGTACAGTTAATCAATGATGAGTTAGCTTGCCAGTTGGTATTTGACTAACTAGGCTGCTTATTTGATCATTTTAGTCTTCCCAGAGTGACACCTCTGCAAGAACTCTTGGGAAGGTGCTATTAATTGGGACCTATGTTTTTTCTAACAAAAATTGCCAGGATCCCCGAGAACGCTGGTGGGAATGAAAAGCCTTGCCAGCATATTCATGGGATATTCTGAACCATTGAAAATGAAACCACAGGGAGAAAAGCAGCAGGCCATTTCATTTCAGTGGCCAGCTCAGCTGGAGGGAGAGTCCTCTGATCTGATCCCCTCCAACAAGTAAGGAAACTAGAACCAGTCAGATGATACAGGATGCCTCCCGAATTGGTCTTCCAATAGCTGCAGCCACTCACGCAAGCTGGACTTGCATGGGCACCCTATAGAATTATCCTGGCCTTGATGTCCTTGACGGGTTCAGATTTGAATTTTTTGAATGGCATTCAAGAGCCTTGTAATCTAAGCACGGGGTTCTACTGCATGAGCAATGGACTTTGCCAGTGTCCATGACAAAGAATCCGGTTCTTCTTTGCACTGAAAGCAAAGGGAGGAGTTTCTGGTTCGTGTAATGGCCAGGGTTGATGGGAGACTGCACACAGAGAGAGCATTGTGCTGGCCACTGTTGTAGTTACAGAAACCCAATGTAGGTTCTAAATTTGGAAATAATATGAGAAGAAACTGAATTACATCTGGTGATATGATATTGAACACTGCATAAGCAAAAGACACACTTCTGCAACAGAAGCTTCTATTCCCCTCCTCCCCTGGCAGACCCCTGTTTTCCCCACAAAGGCTTCCCAGATGGCAAGCATGGTATATTGAATATTGTAAGCTTTACCTGATGGGGCTTCACTGGAAAGAGGGAAGGGTACAAAATCAAGAATATTGAGGCAACTCCCCCTGAGAATGAGAAGGAATTTCATTCGAGTCAAGATTCTCAGTAAAAGTACTATTGATTTCCTGAGGCTTTTTTCAAGTCCAGGCACATCGTTGACTTTGAAATCTACACATTTTCAAAACTTGGGTACATTTTGGAGAAACGTCATATAACAAATGCAGAATCATGGGTGCGTTTTGAAGGTGTGAATGTTAAAAAATGTATAGAATAAAAAAATGTACGCGAACATGCTTTAATCGATGGGGACACATGCAGAACGCCATGTGTGTTGGAAAATGTAGATGGAAGCTGTGGATGGATTTCTCTGCAGGACGAAAAATAAAAGACAACAATGTGTAGCTTGATGTGAAAAAGGATTAGCTGAGAGCAAAATGGGAAATAAATGGAAACACAACAAAATCAACAGTGAGATTTTTCCCCCCACATCCTCTCTCCTGCTGCAGCCCTGTAGAGTGGAGACCACATAGTTCAGTAGAACATCCAAACTTTAAAGTAGCTTTACAGCTTTTGAAAAGTGCTTCAGGGTTGGATCAGAAAGCATGCTTCCGTTGTGGAAGTGTTTTTTCACTGGTGCAATACTGGACATCGTCCATACATGTGAATGAAAGCTCTCATTATATTCTCAAAGACATGAGTGTCTATATTTTGAGTGGCTAAGTTGTAAAAACGCACGTGTTCTGCTGATGTTTGTCAGAGGCAGCTTTTATTTTATAATGATGTTTTTGAGCAGAATTGTTGGTGGGAGCACATGCCAAGGGGGCAGAAATTTGTGCCTTACTGCCCTGTAAGGGAGGATAAGATGGAAAGGGCTGAAGTTAAAATCGGGCAGATTTAGGCTGAACATTAAGAGAAAGGTCTTGATTGGAAGATTCATTGGACAAGGGAACCAAACCTGGAGGTCTGATGGGCCTTTCCATTCTAGAGGTGTTCAAGGAGAGACTGGTCAATGACCTCCTGGGGATATACTGATTCTGGACCTCCTGTCTCAAGGATGGCCTTGGACTTGACTCCACAGAAGACCTTTCCTATGCTTCTATTTGCACTTCTTTGCCTTCTGTTTTCTTACACAGGTTGGTAAATATTGTCATGGTGGTTCAAATTATCGCCTGGAATGTGATTTTTTTTAAAATGAGCCTGGTCATTATAACTGCTCACTTTCCAAAGACCACAGGAAGAGTTGTTCATTGATACTGTACCTTGAAAATGCTCTTAAAACAAACTTCTATAAGCAACTAGAAAATGTTGCACCAAAAAGTAATTGGCCAGTTACTCCTTAAATTGCTTTTGATACATAACTTAATTCCATCATTCTTCCCCAAGTAATAACCAGTCATAGGTGGTTTTGTTACTTGTTAACTGTCACTTCCAGGCTGTCACTTCAGTTGTATTTGAATTTGCACTGTACATCCAGATGCATGAAGAAATTACACACATTATCAAATGTTGAAAAAAATTCAAGAGATCCTAAGTAACCCCATGAAAGATATCTGTAATGAGGTCTTACAAGAAGCAAAAGCCCCAAAATCCTGGATGGAAGCATATATTACTTTGATTCCTAAAGAGGAGAAGGAACTAGAAGTAATAGAAAACTACTGGCCAATTTCACTATTGAATGTGGACTACAAAATTATGGCAACAATAATGGCAAATAGGCTGAAAAAATATCTGAGGGAATTTATTCATCCAGATCAAATGCTGAAGCCGCTGACGAGCCGAGGCTTTGGGCAGCGTGGCTTGCTCTTGGCCTGCCACCCTTGGATAGCGGGAGAATTTTGAAGGTCTCTCAAGAGCCCTGAGAGCGAGTGGGAATGCCAGGTTATTTAAGGGGTGTTCCCCCCTCTAGTCGTCCTCTTCTTTTACTGGCATTGTGAAAGAAAGAGATCCGCTGCTGGTCTGTGATTGAGAACTGTGTCATCAACGAGGCTCATGTGTTCCTGAAGAAAGGGAGGGTAGCATCGGCTCCCTCCCAGGGTTTTGTTATTTGAATTAATTTTTATTATAAGGATTGTATTAATTTTATTGTTAAAGTAAATGGGATTGTGAATTGACTGGGAAGCACAAAGAGGGCGGCAGCGGCGGCGTGGCTTGAGGCGGCCGTGCTCAGGCACAAAAGGGGGAATTTTTTTAAAAAGAGAGAAAGAAAAAAAGAATAATAATTATATATATTAAAGAATTTAATTTGATTATAAGATTTTAAATCAAGTTGGTCTAGGGGGGGTGATCCCGGTGGTTCCAGTATTAGGGATTTGGGGCAACTGATATATTGTACGTCCCCCCTCCTCTGGATCGCATTTCAGCGGGAACGGGTGGCGCTATTCCCGGCCTTCCTGGAATTCAACACCCCACACAAACACTCCGCTGTTTCTCTCAGTTTACAGCAGCTTGGAATTAGACCCGCGGACCAAAGGGACAACTAGGCCCACAGTGCACAGGGCCTGGTAATTTTTTTAAAAAAGGATAAAATAAGTTAAATTAAAGAAATAATAAAATTGAATTAAAGTAATTAATGAATTTAAAAGAAGAAGAAGAAGAAGAAGAAGAAGAAGAAGAAGAAGAAGAAGAAGAAGAAGAAGAAGAAGAAGAAGAAGAAGAAGAAGAAGAAGAAGAAGAAGAAGAGGGGAAGAGGAGAATTAATTTATTGTCAGTACAGTGGACCCTTGACTTACAGACGGCTTGACTTACAGACTTCTCTGGCCGCAAAATTTAGGTTTCACTTGCAGCCTGAGAATTGACTTACAGACCAGAAAAAAAAAACAAAATGGAACAAAAACGGCCTGTTACGGGATTAATTGGTTTTCAATGCACTGTAGGTCAATGGAGACTTGACCTACAGACTTTTTGACTTGAGAACCGCCTTCCAATACGGATTAAGTTCTCAAGTCAAGACCCCACTGTATATAAGTAAGTGAATTATTATTAAAATTTTAACAATCATAAGTAATTAATTGAATTTAATAGCAATCAACTGATATTTATTTCAGAGGAAGGTGGTGTGTAGGCATTTGGCCCGACGAGTGGCATCACGACGGTACTACCAGAGATTCGACATTTTTAGAATTTTTCCCAATAGAGGGCGCACTTTGGCTATGGGCCAAGGAGTGGTCAAATATGGTGGTATGGTTTGGGTGTGACAATCAAACAGTTGTTTACATTATAAACAACCTTATGTCGCAGTCAGAGCAGGTTATGACATTGTTCAGGGCATTTACATTAAGGGCGCTGCAGTTTAGCATACTAGTGCATGCCCAACATGTACCAGGTTTAGACAACAGGATAGCTGATGCATTGTCGTGCCAACAGAATAAGCTGTTCAGGGAGCTAGACCCCAGAGCCAGGGAGTTCCCAGAAGTTCTGCCCCGGAGGTCTGGCAAATTGGCGTGAAGATGGATCAAGAGTGATAGGTTTGGCTCTGGCACCGAGGACAAGGAAGGGTTATTCAGCTGTGAGTATAGAGTTCCAGGAATTTAGGAAAATGGTCAACCTGGAGCCAACTAGGCTGGCACTGAACATTTGCAGCGATTTATTGTACAGCTAAATAGAAAGGGACTAGCACCTGGAACTATTCAGGGAAGGCTGTCAGGGCTAGTTTTTTACGCAAAATTCAATGGCTATACTGACAACTCTGGGGATTGCCGAATAAGAAAAATGATAGAAAAATGGTCCAAAGAGAGGGGTAGAGTACGAGATAACAGGGCTCCTACATCACCCCTGCTATTAGAGTGCATTTTCAAACAGTGGGTGCTCTTATGTAAGGATGAATACGAAAGGGTTCTATTTGAAGCGGCGTCATTATGGTGTTCTTTGGTGCCCTCAGAATTAGCGAAGTGGTTGCATTGGGGAAAAAATGATAGGTCTAGATTAGCCCTGCAGTGGCATGACGTCAAGTTTGAAGAAGGGAAGGTACAAATCCTTATTTGGTGATCCAAGGCTGATCAACTAGTCAAGGGTACACAAATAAATATGCCTGCAGCTGATCAGGCATATTTAAAGGTTAGAGGACAGGACCCCGGTTATTTATTTCCACATACTGATAAATCACCTCTGACAAAATATCAGTTCTGGAAATTAACCGACCTAGCGTTAGATAAGGTAGGTGTTCAATGCATGAAGTTTGGCACATATTCATTTAGAATCGGTGCAGCCTCCACTGCAGCAGCCCTGGGTTATAGCTCAGAAAAATCAAGTGTTTAGGTCGGTGGTCATCATCCAGTTATTGCAGATATATAAGAGCACTACCTAACATATAGGCAGGGGCCTGGTCTTGTTGTGTCTTCACAGGTCCTTTAGGGTCAGTGAGATGGAAGCACATTGTGATTATCGGCCACAGTTATGTACAATGGTCAGAGCGCTATGCTGCTGCATCCCCATGGGGGAGTGACCTGGGTCGTGGAGCCAGAGCGCATGTCACTTGGAAAAGGCTGTGAGGCATGTTGTGGAGCCAGCTATGCAGGTTGATGGCCTTTGGCCAGTTCTCCACCGGACATGTTGGTAGTACACCTCGGTCGCAATGATTTAGCCAGGTATCCTGGTAAGGCATTGATTCTGGACATTATGCGCAACCTGGAATGGTTGAAGACCAGATACCCTGCTATGTGGCTCATGTGGTCCACGATCATCCCTCATTTGGCATGAAGAGATGCCTGGTTTTTCTTCAGCATTAATAGGGCATGCAGAGGTATTAACCATGAGGTCTGCAGAGCGATCTGCAGCATCCTTGGATCAGTGATTGGTCAGCAGAGGATCCGACTAGATAGGCCTGATTTTTTTCAGAATGATGTAGTCCATATGTCCGATTTGGGTTTGGATGTCTTCTTGGAAGACATCAAGGGGGGCCTGCTTGTTGAGCTCAAGCAGCTCAATGGTGGGCATGGGACTTAGCTTGGCTAGTCCCTATGCTGTGGTGGGTAGTGCGGAAAAAACAGCATTTTCCGGTGAGTCCCACTGTAAGATCAGATAAGCTAACAGTGCATCGGACCTCCTAGCACTGCAAATTGTGCAATTATAGTACTTGGGAGAAAAGATGTGCTGGGCTACTACCAGACCAACAGTAATCAAGTAAAGATGGTTTGAGGTCTGGGGGTGTTTATTAGTGACTGGCCGGGTTCCTGCTGTCTTTAAGACTGGGAGAACCTGGGGCCGGGGACTCGCCCATCTGTTGATTAAGCAGAGCTTTTTTACCTTTGCTATTTACCTGTTTCCACACTACAGCAGGCCCCCCTTTGCCAAAGAATGGCAAATTTGAATTTTGATCAATAAAGTGTGGCCCATGTTTTAACCCATATTATTGTCTCACATCTTTATTCTGGGGTTGGGAGGCCAAATGGATTTTTACCTAAGAGACAACTGAGGCATAATTTGAGAGTTATAATAGATATCTTGGAGTACTATGAAACACACCCAGATTCTATGAAGACTTACAACACCTTCTAGAATAGACACCAAAGAAAGATGTTCATTATAGGGGACTGGAATGCTAAAGTAGGGAGTCAAGAGATAAGAGGAACAACAGGGAAGTTTGGCCTTGGAGTTCAAAACAAAGCAGGCAAAGGTTAAAAGAGTTTTGTCAAGAGAAAAAGCTGGTCACCACAAACACTCTTTTCCAACAACACAAGAAACAACTCTACACATGGACATCACCAAATGGGCAATACCGAAATCATATTGACTATGTTCTCTGCAGCCAAAGATGGAGAAGCTCTATACAGTCAGCAAAAACAAGACCTGGAACTGATTGTGGCTCTGATCATCAGCTTCTTAAAGCAAAACTCAAGATTAAACTGAAGAGAGTGGGAAAAACCACTGGGCTAATCAGGTATAATCTAAACCAAATCCCTTATGAATACACAATGGAAGTGAAGAACAGATTTAAGGAACTAGATTTGGTGGACAGAGTGCCTGAAGTACTATGGATGGAGGCTCGTAACATTGTACAGGAGGCAGCAACAAAAACCATCCCAAAGAAAAGGAAATGCAAGAAAGCAAAGTGACTGTCCAAGGAGGCCTTACAAATAGCAAAGAGAAGGGAAACAAAATGCAAGGGAGATGGGGAAAGTTACAGAAAATTGAATGCAGACTTCCAAAGAATAGCAAGGAGAGAGAAGAGGGCCTTCTTAAATGAAGAGTGCAAAGAAATAGAGGAAAAGAATAGAAAGGGAGAGATCAGAGTTCTATTGAAGAAAATTGGAGATGTTAAAGGAACATTTCATGCAAACATGATAAAGGACAAAACTGGTAGGGACCTCACAGAGCAGAAGACATCAAGAAGAGGTGGCAAGAATACACAGAGGAATTATACCAGAAAGATCTGGATGTCCTGGACAACCCAGATAGTGTGGTTGCTGACCTAGAGCCAGACATCCTGAAGAGTGAAGTCAAGTGGGCCTTAGAAAGCATGGCTAACAACAAGGCCAGTGGAGATGATGGCATTCCAGTAGAACTATTCAAAATCTTAAAAGATGATGCTGTTAGGGTGCTACACTCAACATGCCAGTGAGTGTAGCACCCTAATCCTCAGCAGTGGCCAGAGGATTGGAAAAGATCAATCTACATCCCAAAGAAGGGCAGTGCCAAAGCAAAGCAAAAGCAAAGCAAAGCGTGCTGCTTATACAGTTTATCGCCCCATAGCGCTTCAAGCACTCTCTGGACGGTTTACAAGTTAATTATGCAGGCTACAAAGAATACTCCAACTACTGTACAATTGCTCTCATTTCACACGCTAGCAAGGTTATGCTCAAAATCCTACAAGGTAGGCTGCAGCAGTATGTGGACCGAGAGCTCCCAGAAGTACAAGCTGAATTTCGAAGGGGCAGAGGAACTAGAGACCAAATTGCTACCATGTGCTGGATTATGGAGAAAGCCAGAGAGTTCCAGAAAAACCAAAACTTGTGAAAAAGCAAAAAAGGGGAAGGAGTTAAAATGCACTCTTGCATAAAAAAAATAACAAAACTAAATATAGAACTCAAACCAGAGTTCTCTTTATTGGGTATTATGCCAGAGAATATTAACAAACAAGATAGCTATATTATATTACATATATTGACGGCAGCTATAATAGTATGGGCTCAATACTGAAAAAATGAGTAATCTCCGATAGGAGAAATAATTGTACAAAAAATTCTTAGATTGTGCAGAGATGGATAAATTGACAATGAGAATTAAAGGGAAAGAGGATTCGGAATATTATCAAAACTGGAATAAAAAGTATGAGTGACTTGAGCAAAGAAATAAGGTATAGATATAATATGATATGAATAATTTGATGTATACCCAGTGAACATGACAAATGACAATGGAAATACGTTTTTATGTGTTATAAAAAAATAAATCTTTTTTAAAGAAAAAAATCTGCAAACTCTTAGGATGGGGAGACAATACAAAATAAATATAAATATAGACTTTTAAGGATATAGTTTCAAACTTTCTTCAATTGAGCAGTTTAAATTAGGCTGGTGGAATGAGGAAAACTCATTTTGATGTTGCTGTTGTTAAATATTTATGACTCAAGAACCCTTGTAGACCTACTGTATTTTACTCAGAGACTGGCCAGCAGAATTAGTTTAGGGCTATAAATTGTCACTTGTCTCGCCCCAGCAGATAAGGATGAAGAAAATCAAGATTCCTTGCTTCACCAGTAAAAACAGCAATAAATTTGCCTCAGTCCTCAGAAGAGGTGCTGTCAATTCAAGGGCTCTGTTGGTGTTCAAAAATAACCCATTTATTTGCAACATAAAAAACAAAAAATATATAACAATTTGGATGGGCAAATGGGATGTTTTGTGCAGAAAATAAAAGATGCTTTGTTAAATCATTTCTCTGAAGCATTTAAATGACTGCAAGCATTGGATGAGTTGTTTGCATCTTTAAGAACAAACACTGTTCTTTCTATAGTCGCTGTGTGTGTGTGTGTGAGAGAGAGAGAGAGAGAAAGAGAGAATGTGTGTGAGTGTGTGTGTGTAAGGGAGAGAAATTTGCTTCTGATGGTGAAAAATCAGCATGTTTTGGACAGATCAATTTTTAGCATAAGACACAAGGAGCTCCATAAATAACCATAGTGATCAATGTCTTGCTTTTGTGGTGTTCACAAGGTATCTTATGAAAATTAGAGAATATCCATCAATTGGATTGCACTACATTACAGAGCATAAGGATTTTTGTAAGTATTTGTCACATCCGTAATCCAGATCTACCACAGATATCTCTTTCCATAGATAAGTTTGCAGGTCAGATATGTGAGGATGAAAGAGTGGAGGAACATGTTCTATATGAAGATGTGGAAACACCAGGAATTATGCATCTGAGATGCATAAAATCTATTTCACCAAAATGCTCTTAACATAATTCAGGCTGTGACTACTTTGATGAAAAACGTGGGAAATGCTCTAGGACTGGGATGGTCAGATCCACATTATTTTCTGTTGACTTTCTGATGTACCAGTCAATGTGAATCAGCCTGGAGTTTCCCCTCCAGTCTATAGTTTTTCCTTCTGCCACAGAAGCTTCTGTTTGTTTTGGAATCAAATGCATTTGCATCAGCTCAGGCAGTGTGATTACTTGAGATGATGTGGAGGGGTTTGTTGTCATTCTGCTTGAAGCCATTGCAAACAGCTACAGAAGGGTGATGCAGAATTAGCTGCTATTTGAATCCTCTCCTGTCTTAACCTGGTACCTGAGTCTACTTGTTTTCCCCCTCCCTTCCCATTACATTTTTCCTTTTAAACACTTGCTTCCTTAGTGCTATAGCAGCTACATGACCAAAATGGGGGAAGAATGAAGAGATAGAAGGAAATTATCAATTAGCCTTGTTTCCAGCTTGTTAAGGTAGCTCTGCACTAACTGTGCCTCCTAAAAATCTGGACAGCCAGAGCAGAGCTACCAGAGCAGAGCTACTCTTTCTGCTGACTCCTGTGTGGTCATCCAGAAAACTCCAACTTCCACAATGAGACTTCACAGCAGACCAATTTATAAACTTCTCATTATGTAGTTGTTTCTA
Source organism: Pogona vitticeps (assembly GCF_051106095.1). Classification (NCBI taxonomy): domain Eukaryota; kingdom Metazoa; phylum Chordata; class Lepidosauria; order Squamata; family Agamidae; genus Pogona; species Pogona vitticeps. The sequence goes on from NC_135783.1 coordinate 193,909,110, forward strand.
CAGTCTAGTTTAATTTTTATTGAACTTGATGGAGATCCTTTCCCTGAGTAGGGTCATCCAAATTCACCTCTAATTTTGCTCTCAGATAGATTAAAACACTGGCTTATATGCAGTGAAGCCCTGGAGAAACTGCTGGATATGGTGGTGTCCCACTAACGATGATACCAATCTTAGTGGAACAACAAGCATAACGAAAAAGAGGGGGAGCCCTATGGATTTCTTCAGTTATTTGTCCACTTTTGAACTTGACATTGTAGTACCACTCTCCAAATATTGGGAGTGGTCTTGCTGTTATATTAGGTGCAAAAAGAGAACACAGAGAGTAGAAGAACAGTTAGCAACTACTATATGTTGTAAGATGCCTGAGCATCCTTTCTAGAGTGCCCACCTCAATATTTCTAGCATTTAAAAAGAAGATGGGCTGATAAAGCTGCCAACATTTATTCTGGAAGTATTGGCAAGTAATGGATCTGACTAAACACATTATGGGGGATGATTAAGCCTGGCTGGATAGCTCTGTGAGTAGGATACCTGTCTAAGGAGCCTTGGGGTTAGGTGTTCAGTGTACATCCTGGGAGAAGAGCCACTTTGCATAGTCTTGGCCAAGCTGTATAGTCCCAGAATGGCCCGAGAGGAAGAGAATGAGGAACCCCTTCTGAATGCTTTATACTTAGAGAGCCCTGGGAAGGGTTGCTGTAAGTTGGAATGGAATCACCAGGAAATAATTAATTGTTACCAAATGTGTGAATTTGTGCTAATTCTCATCAAAACCCAACTGAAAACAAGTGTTTCTCTGCCCTCTTGAAGACCACTTCTCCTCCTAGTGGCTGTTCCTCCGTTCATCTCAAAGCACTTTTGTTGTTAAACTCACTTCTGTCAGCACTGAGCAACACAAAAGGGCAACAGGCATAAATAAATACAGCCATGAGTTATAAGTGCCATGACAGAATGAAGTGAATTCTCATTCAAATGAAAAAGGGATCTGTAGTCAAATAGCCCAGTGATTTATGGGTAGCAGAAAGGACTGCGGTGTATATCAATATTTGGTTCTCTTGGTTTATTTTAGTCAAATGCAGTTTGATGTGACAGCGCTGCAATGAAAAAGGTATTGAAGCTGGCCAATGGATGATCTATGACAAGAAAACATTAGATCCTTTGGGGGAGGGAATTTGTCAAATAAAACATCTCATGAATATGTTGCCTGCGCTGCTATTAAAATTCTCTCTCTGCGAAGCATTTCCATAAGGGCAAGTCTTTAAGAGAGAGTCTACACACCTTTCTCATTCTGACACTTCTGGGAGGGGCTCAGCCTTGCTGATGAATTGTGAACACCCACGACAACAGCGGGTGGGGGAAAAGACACCATAGGCTTAAAAACAAAAGCCCACCAGTGAATAGCATGATCATAGAGTTAAGTTAGGACTTAAAATTGGAAAAAAAAGCACATTCTCTTATACTTACAGCAAAGATGTGATCAAGGCAAATACCATATACTGATGGCAAATACTTCTGCTTGACTAAAAAAAGAATAATGCTCAATTTATTCCGCCCCTTCCCATGCTGCATAACTTCAGCACAATATTGCACCCAGTGTTCCCCCTGTTTCTCAGGTTCAAATTGATTCTACAGTCCATTGCTACTGTAGGCAAAACAGCACCACCCATAACCAAAAGGAGGTATCAGCAGGCTTGAGGAATGTAGACATTTTCAGAAGTATACACAGATCATAAACAAGAAGAACCCCAAAGGGAAGGGAACCTTGAAGGAGCTCTACGAAAACTGAGGGTGTAATCAGAGTGGCATTTATCCTGCAGTTTGGTCTTGGTGGGGGAGAGGATGGTTCACTCTTTCTTCTGGTGACCACATGATGTACAAATCAGTCTGCCCTTCATTGATGCCTAACCTCACATTTTGGGGTCCCTGACAGAGGCTACTACCTTTTGGGGTACATGTAGGATCACTCCATGCTGGTTCTGTTCCAGCATGTGTGATTCATGGGGCTGTCCCTTTGCTGAAGCCACTTAATTATCTTGAGAAACAGGAAGCTCCTTGATTGCTTGCCTGTAGATGGGAAGGGAGGAGTAGGTTTCCATTTTGTTTCAAAAAATGTTTCTAACTGTTCAAGGATACTTTGAAAGGGCTTTGTTTAATGAGAAAAAACTTTCGAAGTGTCACTGATGTATTGTGTCAGTTAGCAACAATTAGAAAGAAATGGAAAGTTTCATCTCCTTCCCTCTCTGCAGGTGAGTGGAAAGGAATCTTCCCGTTTCTCAAGATGGTTCAGCAACTTCAGCAAAGCAGAGAGAAAGAGACAGGAGCAGAAGTTTTGTTGGTGTCTTCTTTCCCTTTAAAAGAAAAGATTATCATTCTATATTTTTCTCTAAAGTGGGAAGCTTGAGTTGCAGTGTGGTCAATCCTTGTACGTGGATGAAAGGTCCACCCTAAATAACATACTACACCTTGAGGTGATCCTGTATCGCATAATCTACACTGAGTTTATTGAGCCACCTAGTCATTCCCTGAGTGTCCTTCAGAGCAAAACTGTAAAATGGGGTGAGAAGGAGATTGAAATGGAGTATCATAGAGGAGCGCATATCAGGCTAAAGGAAAAAAAAAACCACTGAAAAGGAGCACTCCGCACACAGAAAACTTTTCCTTCCTTCCTTCCTTTCTTCCTTCCTTCATTTCAGTCATCTTGTACCTCCACCCTTCCTCTCCTCCTCACTTTCACACATCCTACAGCTCTACATGGACAAAATTACTTTCCGTTGCGAGTATGCATTTCTTTATATATCCGAAGATGGGTAGAAAACAAATGGGGGAAATGAAGTTGTCCTTGCTGTATATAACCAAGTGGTTAGATAGGATGGCAAAGTCAGCTCTGATGGAACCCTGGTGAAATTGTCTTTCATCCTTTGCTGGTCATGTGCTAAAAATGTACAGGATTACTGTGGAGGCTGCAACAGCACTGAAGAAGGGCTAAGCTCTGAGGAGAGGGCTGTACTGACAAGATAAGTAAAACAGACTCCTACAACCATCTTGACTCAGCAGTAAGTTCAATATGATTATCATGGTGAGTCACCTGCAGCCCAAAGATGCACAACTGAATAGACATTAAATGTTGTTTTAAAGGTCTTCCCTAAGCACACCATGTGTCTCGAACATGTGGCATAGTCATGTGCTCAAGGTGGAATGTTTGCATGCACGCTTGTGTATTTAGGACCAGAAACAAAATAGCAAAAACAACACAAAAACCATGAAGAAGACAAAAACTTAATGACATTTAAATACTACTTATATTTCAGTATGTTCTCTTTCATGGACACAATCCACTTCCTCAGCCATGAGAGTGAGACTACATGACAGATATTTCTACACTTATACATGGCTTCAGAAAATAAGCGGGTGATTTTAGTTAGCAGGTACAAGTTGTGGCTTATGTGAATCAATGTGACATTTCACACCTGGCAGTGACTTCTGTTTGATGTTTGGTTCATTTCCTTTGAAGCACTGTTTTGGAATCAGTGACAATGGTTCGTGGGCGTGGCTTAATAAACCCTGGGCTGTAGATAACATGGCAGAAACAGCATATGGTATTGAGTTTTTGGCTGTCTTTGGAGCTGTTCGTTACAGTGGGTGTGGTTAGTTGGAAAGAAATGTGGCTTATTGGGAGATTACAGCAGATACAACATGGTTATTGCAGAATTTTACATTTAGTAATGGGTTAAGGATCATTGGCTAGTATTTGTGTGTTGATAACAAAGCATGTGTTACAGGAAATGCAGGACTGTTGGTGCAAACAACACTCTTCCCTGGATTTCTCCCACTGCCTCAATATCAATGGTTCCTGCGTTGTGCTGTCATTACACTGTGACAGCCAGCTGGATGCCGTGTAGAGGTGATGCATGTAATATAATGAAAGCAGCCTGGGTTGTTCTGGGTATTCAACAGCAAGAGAATGGCAGCCTAACACGAGCTGCTGTTCTTGGCAATGCCTCGAGTTCTCTTGAGCAGAGCTTAGAAAAGTTACTTTTTTTGAACAACTACTTCCAGTCTTCCCCATTTCCAGCACAGCCAGTGGCGATGCCAGCTGAGAGATTCTCAGATAAGAAATGTCACCTGAAGTCGTGGACAAAAGACCTTTCTCCTTCCTAGTGACACAACTGCCTGGGCTCTGGCATCTCTAAAACTGACCCAGGAGACATAGTGTACGCTGCAGTCTGAACACAAATTGAGAATGGTGGCATTGATAAAATGGATAAATTCCCTGTTCACGTGTTAAAAGTATGCCGTGTCCCTGGAAAGAACTGGGTGAGAGCTAAGGGGGAATGATGATTACTTTCTTTAGGGGGTTACTTTGGCTGGCCTGGTAACATACAAAGAATCACTGCTGGGTTAGAGCAAAGGTTAGGAGACCATAAACAGAACAGCATCCTCCCTCCCTCTCTCTAGTTTTCCTCCATAAACAATACTACAGGTGTATTGCCTCTGATGACTGAAGGAGGATGCCTCCTTACAGGATGCGGAAGATAAACACCACACCTGTGTCATTCATCACTTCCTAGGAAACACAGAATCAATGTCCAAACAACCATTAACCTTTACATTTCTTCTCCACCATTAAGTAGTTAACACAAGCGTGTTAACGGGGGAATCCACTACAGTCCAAAGTGTCCTTTCTGGGGGATGGAGTGGGTCCCTGACGCCTTGAGTTCATATCTACCTCCCATACTGTATTTATTCCCCATCCATATGACTGAGCTCCCATTAGTTGTCCAGGCACAGCGATGGGAGAATGATTCAAAACTTATGACATATTCTAGACTTCTAGAATTTTCTTGCTTGTTTTCTCTTTTAATTAGCTATACAAGTCTTTATTACACTTAGGATTGAGTATGTGTGTGAATGAGGGGGATGGACAATGGATTGTTTTTCCTCCTTTCCTTTCCTTTCCTTTTTAAATAGCAACTGCTGCCCTCAATTTTATTTCTTGCTGTGGGTGCCTGTGTATGCACCAGAGTGGGTGAGTACTTGAATTGGTCTAGACATGGTCATTCTTTAAAACAAACAAACAAAAACTTGTTTGCAGCTAGTTTGTAAAGAAATTCTCAGGGACGTGGTGGCGCTGCGGGCTAAACCGCAGAAGCCTGTGCTGCAGGATCAGAAGACCAGCAGTCGTAAGATCGAATCCATGTGACGGAGTGAGCGCCCATCACTTGTCCCAGCTCCCGCCAACCTAGCAGTTCGAAAGATGCAAATGCGAGTAGATAAATAGGTACCACCTCGGTGGGAAGGTAACAGCGTTCTGTGTCTAGTCGCGCTGGCCACATGACCACGGAGGACTGTCTGCAGACAAACGCTAGCTCTATGGCTTGGAAACGGGGATGAGCACCGCCCCCTAGAGTCAAACACGACTGGACAAAAATTGTCAAGGGGAACCTTTACCTCTCAGACTTCTTAACTAGCCAGAAATAACACTGAGGCATATAAAGAGCCTGGATTTCTCACGTTGTTTGTTCAGTGGAGTAGTGCAAGCGACTAACCTTGAAATACCTGGGGCCATGTATATTTTAATTTTTTTTAACCTATGAAATGGGAACATGAAATACAATATTTTTACAGGGCTAGAAATCATTTTGAGCAGCAATTCTCTGCTGCATGCTATTTCCAAAGCAGCGTTGAAATATTGCTATTGTTATTTTCAAAAAGCTCCATTAAATATAAATCATTGTGATTGATAGTGAAATAGACGATAACTGCCTTTCAAAAGGTTGTTCAATGCATTAATTAAACAGCCTTTGAGGATAACTTTCTGATTCAGGAAAACAAACTAGCACCTGAAACTTGATTTGGCTTCTACCTGTCACATATGTATTTACACCCAAAGATGATGGTTGATGAAGACTCCATGCTTAAAATTTACAGGTGTGGCATAGATGAATATTACCTTGGAGGGAAACAAATTTATTTAGTTCCTGTTCATGCTATCATAAAATTTCCTTGCTTAATGCTATTTGTTGCCTATATCCAAACAGTCCAAGAACCTGTTCTTACAGAACCTTTCTTCTCTCCCGTCAAAGTTATATACTTATGATTTAGATATGCAATCATATATATGGCCCATATAAATGTGCATGTGTATGTATGTGTATGACCATATATACGTGGTCATGAAACAAAAATTCAATGCAAATTTATACCTTCTATATCTCAAACAAACCAGGTTTTGCTAGTATAATATGTGAGACCCAATCCCCCACCCCTGCTGATTCAGAATGGTTCAACATTAATTGGATTTTCTTTTGAAGGGTTGTGTCTGGGACAGTGTGATCCGATCCACTACCCACATCCCAACCATTTCATCTCTTCCTGTTCTTACTTGGGGAACACATTAGTACGAGAGAGCTTGTTCTATGCAGGCAGGTTCCCTCCAGGGACAAGTAGATCTGTCAGGTCCAATGCCATGGATCCTGTCTTCTTCCAAAGTCCAGATTTGATCTAATCATGTGGGGTGTACATGGTTACAGCAAACTTATACACAGAGCATGTCTGTTTTCAAACAGACACATTCATGAACACGTGCCCCAGTGATTAAACCACGGTTATACAATTTTAAAGGTGTCGGCAATAGAGGTGGGTTTTTTGGTCCCTTCCTCTTCCCCCATATGTTGACAAATGCAGTTTTGCTTTCTTTCATGGAATGCATCGCTTCTCCCTTGAAATGGACAAATTTTTGCCAACAAATTTCATCTGTTCCCATTCTGTTTGGATGTGGTATTAGTAGAATGGTAAAGAACTTTGACACATGGAATTTGTCACACTTCTCTATTCCCTATGTGATATACAGCAAAGGCTCCCAACCTTTCTTGAGTTGGAACCCCTTTTTCTAATAGCTAAGTAGCCTGTGACCCTCTATCACATTTGCATAAAAAGGCATTTTTAATAGGGTAAAGTTATCCCTTCTCAGAATGTAGTGGCTTCTTTCTCCTCCAAAGGGTCTGTTTCTCATATATACACATATATGCTAACTTTAATATCCTGCTCTAAAGGTCAAGGAAGAAATTATTTAACATGGCCTGCAAAACATAAAAAATGACCCGTGACCCCCCCCCCCCCCGAAAACTCTTTGCGACCCCTCCAGTGGTCCTGATCTCCAGGTTGGGGAAGACTTATTTATAATCATGCATTGTGAGAGTTTAGAAGTTATTTTTGGTTTATATTTCTAGTACCCTAATCAGCTGAATCCTAGTCTAGAAAACTAACTTTTCCAAGTGTTGTGCATGTTTTCTGTATATCAGCATTCTAAACCACTGTCGGGGCTTATGCATGTAGGTTTGGCTTCCTTCTATGGACAGCTACCATGGTCTCCAGCACTTCTCCCCCTTTTGAGGAAGAAGGCTCAGCCACGGCTTTGGCTGGAACAGCATCTGATCCCCAAGAGATCTATATTCCACTGTCCATCTGGGATCTTAGTGTCTGCTGCTTCCCAACCTAAATGTCTATCAGGGTCTCCATTTTGTAGGATGAATGAGTAAGTGCTCCCGAGTCAGGCACTTCTAAGATTACAATGGTTTGTTGACACTGTTTACAGGGAATGTTTATGTGGAGTACACTTCATAGTCCAAACTTCTGTCAAAGTCAGACATCTTAGGTAGCTTATGATAGCAAAACGGCTACAGATTAAATACAGAATCTTGACTGAGACCTTATCGTAAAAAACAAATGAATTTAATACATAATAGTAATATCACATAATATCAGAGAGGGCCAGTCTACATGCTGTAATCCCCAAATCGTCCTCCTATGTTTTATTTTTTTCCTTACATTCCAGAATAATGCAGGGTTGGCTTGTTTCGAACAAATGAAACAACTTAGTCTCTGCCGGTATAGATAACCATAAGCACTCCTCTCCCATCTTTTAGAGGCACAGTTTTGATGTTTGTGGCGTAGTATCGGGCAGGTGAGCCTATCACCATGCTGACACTTCAGATCATTTTCACCAACCTCCTTTCCACTGATGTCGTTTTGTCAGCATACTAAAGCAATGTTTTAATTACTACCAAAATGTCTTTCCCCTACTATGTTCTAAAATGGTGCTATTAACATATTCATGCAGTCTCACTTAAACGAAGAAGCGTTTTCAGTGAAAGAGATGTTAAAACACTGATTAAAAAATATGTCACCTCTCTGATCAATGCTGCTTTAGCACTCTCGTTTGTTGTTTTCTGTTTTCCAGATCTGTTAATTAGTATTAAAACATGTTTAGCTACCTTTAAAAGAAGTTATTGAAATCACACAATAGCATGTAAGGACTTTAAAAATACACACAAACACATGCACACACACACCTGTGTGTGCGTGCGTGCCCATGCGCTCATGCGCACGCATGCTCTCTCTCTCTCTCTCTCTCTCTCTCTTATTAGGGCCTAAATCCAAGTATTAATTCCAGCTAGGGTGTACCCATTGAACCAGTTACTGAATGGTAAATCCACAGCTATGTATGTATTTAAAATATTTATACCCTGCCTTTCTCTTTAAGAGGACCGAAGGTAAATCCCATTGTCTCTATAGGTGTTTTAGAACAGCATTAATTCATTCAGGTCGTGGTAGATTTGTAACTGTATACTGCATTTCTGTACATTGGACAAGTATTACAAAGAGAAGTTCGGTAGTCACTTATTCACCTCTTAGATCACACATTTGTCATTTCTGGTTGGTAGTTTGAAGTGTTTTGTTTTTTCATAGATTGCCATGTGAATCTTGTACGTGCCTTCTTTGTCTGCCTTTACTAATATATTACTGTATACTAATAGCCAATGGGGTATCTAGAGATCAGCACTTACCATGGTTCAGCAGTCCAGTGTAGTTCGGTAGATCAAACCTGCAGGTGTTGTGCGGGTGCTTCTAATTCTGCCCCTTGCCTCCTCCCTTGGGCTCCCAGAAGCAGTGCTATGGGCTTCCCTGCTTTGCCTCCTCCTCTGGCGGTGTAACAGTAAGGGAGTATGGAATAAAACTATGACTGTTGAAAGAAGCTCCATGTAGTGTACTTGACAGAATATGCAACAATGTGCAACTCAACACAATAAAGGAGGGAGGAGGTGGGATAAGGAATCCAGGCTGCCTGCGCAATACTTGTGGGCCTGATCTGCCAAACTGTGCCGTACGTGCCCATTTTCTAGAAGTATCCATTTATATTCCTCGTTTTTGCTGGTTATTTACCTATTAGTTTCTCCAACAGGATTTTGTTCCACACTGGAGATACACACCAGCTTCAGGCAAATGTGCATGACCAGACCAAATCAAGGTATTTGTATGTGATTCTGGAGTAACTATGGAGCAATGAAAAGAGTCACCGGTCACCCGGTGGGCAAGGGAACACCCCACAGATCCTTTATGTTTCATCCATAAGTTGTGAGGTTCTGAAGTTTTTAACCAAAGATGCCCATTGATATGAACTTAGAAAATGAACATTAAAAAGACATACAGTGGTGCCCCGCATAGCGAGATTAATCCGTTCCGGATTAATCATCGCTATGCGGAAACATCGCAAAACGGAACTAAAAACCCCATAGGAATGCATTAAACTTTGTTTAATGTGTTCCTATGGGGCCCAAACTCACCGTTATGCGAAGTTCCTCCATAGCGCTGCCATTTTCGCGTCCTCGGTAAGCGCGGAAACAGCGCGAAAATGGTTGCGGCCACCATTTTGGGCACCCGGCGGCCATTTTGGAACCGCCGATCAGCTGTTTTAGAAACATCACAATGCGAAGATCAGTAAGCGAAACGCTTACCGATCATCACAATGCGATGATTTGCCCATTAAAACATCGCAATGCAGTCGCATTAGCGATCTAAAAAAATATATCGCTATGCGGATTCATCGTTAAACGGTGCGCTCGTTATGCGAGGTACCACTGTAATTGCTGGCGCTGAAGGAGCAGGTAAGTCATATCAGAAACCCGCAATAAACTCCAGATGTGCCCGGGACTCTCCACCCACTGAGGTGCCAGGCAGGGCTCAGACTGACATCACTATGTGCTATCTGCCCCCTGCAGCCACTCTGCAGGCCATTTCACACAGGAGGGGGGCAAAATGGAAGGCTACCAACATGCCTTCAGCTGTTAATTTCCCTTATTGTGAAGTGACTTAAGAAGAGAGCCATTTCAGGATATTGGCAAATTTAGTACCCTGTTCTCCCGAAAATAAGACCCAACCTGAAAATAGCTCCTAATATCGTATTATAAGCCTTACCCCAAAAATAAGCCCTAGTTAAGTGAAACCCTACCCTCCACCATTGTGTAGCAACCAGAAGAAGATGACTTGACTGTATTTGAATAAATGTAGATTATTATATATTAAAAAAAACATCCCCTGAAAATAAGCCCTAATGTGAAAATTAATATAAGACCCTGTCTTATTTTTGGGGAAACATGGTACTTCCTCTGTTCTGTGGAGGGACAGAGGAGGTAAAAACATTTTTTTTACACCATAACAGGCCAGTGCTGACATGCTGCATCATTTATGAAAATATTTTTTTTACAAAAAACTTGAAAAGTTCCTTCTGGAAGTGGGAAGAAACAGAAGGGTAAAGAGTAGGATCTTTTCTTAAATATTGGGATGAGAACCTCCCCACAGCCCATTGCTGAGTACTGGTTGGGAGTGAATTCGGCTGTGGACATGTTCTGTATCTGACCTTTAAAAAAATTAAAAAGAAGAGAAGCACATTCCCCTCATTCCCCCTTCTTTCTTCTCCGGAGGAAGTTTTAAAAAATAAATTAAAAATATAAGTGATGCAGCACATCAGCAATGCCCTAACAAGTGTAAACAAATGTACTTCCTCTGTCTCCACAGAGCAGAGGAAAAGTTTAATTTCCCAATATGGGGAAGTGGCTGTCTTCTTAAGCCACTTCACAATATGGGAAGCTGCAAGAGAAAGGAGCCAGACCAAATAGATAATTTGAGGTGTGCAAGGATCACACCAAGTAACATTTAAGATCATTATTCAACCTTAAGTGGTTGTATTTAGCTTGCATTCGCCGTTGTTGTTTAGTCATTTAGTCGTGTCCGACTCTTTGTGACCCCATGGGCCAGAGCACGCATTAGCCCACTCCAAATGAGCCCATCTAGACAAACCCTGACTAAATCCTGGTAGGATAGCAATGGGTCTGAATGTGCATAGCTGTCATAGTGACTGAATGCCTGAATTCTTTCCTGTATGGGCACAGAGATACCAACATGGGCAATGATTGGGTTGGGTGTCACTCAAAGGGCACAAGGTGAGTCAAGCATTTATCTGGGTGCTCTTACTCATACAGAGACTGGGTCAGGAGGTTATGCGCATATTCCTGGTCCAAATATTTGGATACCAGATTTGCAAATAAAGTTGTTCATTTATTTTTCACTGAAATTTGTCTCATATAAGGAAGGTAAGCATTCCTTTACTTGGTAAATAGCCGGCTCAAGGTTGACTCAGCCTTCCATCCTTCCGAGGTCGGTAAAATGAGTACCCAGCTTGCTGGGGGGGGCAATGTGTAGCCTGTATAATTAAAATTGTAAACCGCCCGGAGAGTGCTTGTAGCGCTATGGGGCGGTATATAAGTCCAATAAATAAATAAATAAATAAATAAATAAATAAATAAATGACTATTTCTCTCACAAATACTGAAAGCAAGGCTAATCTAGAATTGAACTGACTATATGAACAATTCTACTGCTGCTTGTTGTGGGTTTTTCCAGCTGTTTGGCCGTGTTTGGCCAAACAGCCCAAAAAACCCACAACAACCATCGGATCTCAGCCATGAAAGCCTTCGAGGACAAATTCTACTGCTGCTCTAGATTCTGCTCTCCACCCGCCGCCACCACCCTTCATTTTAATTTCTCAGTTCTACTACATATGGAAATATATGGCTGTTGTTTAACACCCTCTCTGATAACATGGATCATATGTTTCGTAAATCCTGTTAAGGGGAATAAGGTGCCATCTGTGTGTATCAGCACCTAAGATGTATAATCATTTTTTTTTTAAAAAGGATATAATGCTGGCTGCAATTCTGTCATTTTAAAAATGTAAATATAAGTGAAAATCTGAAAGTCATGATGGCTAATTGAAGCTAATGAATGAGATATCGGTTACATGTCTGATGGTGTGGGTGAAAAAACCAACAGAATTCTGGCTAGTACGTGTCATATTAATGTATTACAGTGAATTAAGAAATCTAGTTTATTGCACTGGATGAAGTATTGAACTAAGATTAGGGAGATTTAGGTTCAGGCCCAGAATCACACTGGGTGACCTTTGGTGAGGTGCACTCTCTTCGTCTTATCTGCTCCACAGGATTGTTATGAGGATGGAGTCAGGAGAACCATGGATACCTCTTTCACCTTGTTACAGGAAAGGCAAGCAATACTTGGAAGTAATAAATAAAATGAAACATGTAAAATGATTCTCATCATTTTGATGTGGGACTCCCATTAAAAATGGCTGAGACATAGTGGAATGTACATATAAGGAAAGTGCTATATTCTCCTGGATAATAGGAATTCAATCACTTGTCTATATGTACCTCGAACCAGAACTGATTGAGGAATCTCTCTGAAGTTAAAAGTTATAGATTTTTCAAACACTGCTTTTTATCATGCAGTATATTATTCTACTGCATTTCTGCTTTCCAACCTCATCCCTCCAGCTTGAGATGCTAAAGCTGCTTCGGTTGCTTGCAGATATGAGGGATCAATCTGAGATGGAGAAAATAATTACCGTATTTTTCCATGTGTAAGACTATACTTTTTCTAAAACCTTTAGACTAAAAATTGAGGGTCGTCTTATACACGGAAGTAAGCTGAGGAGAGAAAAATCCAAGTGGAGGGGAAAGCAGGGATCAAAGTGATTCTGCAGTGCTTTGATCCCTTTCCCCCTACACTTTCTAAGCCCCACTTAGATTTCTTAATTTTGGGTTAGAAAAGTGGGGGGGGGGCGTCTTATACATGGAGGCATATTATACACAGAAAAATACGGTATTTTAGTTCTCAGAATCCTACAACCAGCATAGCTAGTGGCCACATTGGCTGTGTAACCCTGGTTGTTGTAGTTCAAAACTAACTAACTAAGTAACTAACTAAGTAAATAAATAAATAAATAAATCCCTCACCACCGCAGGAGTATACTGGATACCTTGCAGTTGTGGCCAGGTATATATTAGAACCACAAAACGAAACATCCACACCAGAATCAAAGAACATGAGAGACGCTGCAGACTAAAACAACCAGAAAAATCTGCAGTAGCTGAACATGCCCTGAAACAAACTGGACATGAAATTCTATTTCAAAATACTGAAATACTGGACAACACCAGCAGTCATTACATCAGACTGCACAGGGAAGCCATTGAAATCCACAAGCACAAGCACAGTTTCAACAAAAAAGAGGAAAGTATGAAGCTCAACAAAACTTGGCTCCCAGCTATCAAACATACTATGTGCTAAAGGTCAACGAACTCTACCCACCCACAAGGACAGGGGATCACTACACACAAAAGACCAACTAATGACACCCATCAACCACAGGAACAGATAATCTCTTCCCCTTAGCACAACAATACACCCACAACAATACACACTAATCACCCATCTACAGGAAAAACACAAAAGCCTATCTCACAGCCATAAATACTGCACTCCCAAGCCAACTACACCAGAGCACTGAGTGCTGTCCTCTGAAGATGCCGGCCACAGAGACTGGCGAAACGTTAGGAAGAACAACCTTCAGAACCCACAGCCAAAGAGCCTGAAAAACCCAGAACCATCAAATAAATAACTTCCCCCATCTCTAGGAAAGAATGTTGTTCTAGGACAGTGGTTCCCAGCCTTGGGTAACCCAGCCATTTCTGGACTGCAACTCCCAGAAACTGTGTCCAGCACAGTGGTTGGAACCACTGTTCTAGGAGCTGCTTCTCTCTTCTTTTCTGAGATGGCTTTTGCACCCATTTGAACATTTAACTATATGTGAGATTTATTTCCTCTCATTTCAATTAGCTATTTGGATGGGCTTCTAAGCAGGAAAGCATTTGAGTCCTACCAAAAGGAAAGGGATAGTGGAGCTATGGATACAGAAGGGAAAGCTCGAACACATAAATGGTGCACATTCATATTTGCTTTCAGAGTTAAATAAATGGTGCGCCGATTAAGGAACAGCAGAGCACTATTATACAGTTGTCAGGCGAGACAATATAGGCCTTTGAAAAGGTCAGGCTGGTGAATTAATGTAATTTAAGTAAATAAATTGGATGAACCTTAGTGTCAGAAAATTAGTCTTTGTACAAATTAATCTGCATGCTAGGTTGAAAGGTTCTGAGCAGACATACATTCCTTTCAGTAAATTTCTCTACAGTGCAGAACTTCATAAGGAGTGCATGAAAGTGCAGGGATGAATGTATTTTTTTCAGTATCCTTTCCAAAATGGTTTATGTTCTCTCAGATCATGCCCTCTGCTGGTTCCCTTTTCAGCGTTGTGCACATCCTGGTGAGATAATGTGGTGTGGTGGTTAGAGTGTCAGACTAGGATGGGGACGAACCCAGATTTCAATCCCCATACAGCCAAGAAGCTCATGGAGTCAAATAGTAGCATGGAAGTGGGACTTGGGAGATCCACTGAACCATAGAACTGAGTACGACTTGGGCCATTCACTCTCTCTCAGCCCTTTTTCTCAACCTATTCTACTTTACAAGGTTGTTTTGACTAGAGATGCACAAATCTGTGCTTTTGACCTGCAGTGGCATGACTTCTCTTAGGATCCTGGGTAATTTTGGAAGATGTAAGTCCAAAAACAGGTCTGCACACCTCTAATTATGGTAATAATAATGGAAAGGAGGACCATGTCTGCTACTTTAAGTTATGTGGAGCAATGGTAGGATAGAACTGTTTTTATATTGTGGCCAAAGAAACTGGTGGTAAGATAATGCTAATTGCTAGTCTTCTCCCTGGAGATTTTAAGAAAGAGAGTGTGAGTATAATCTGAGAGAAGGCAAATATAAGATAAAGAGGGGAACTCATCCCAGACTCTGTTAGCTAAGACCTCACATTAAAAATATCCATATGCTTATATTCACTTTAACGCCACAATTAATTAAGTATTTTGGGGTCTGAATCTATTAGTGTTTCAAAGACTAAAACTACATCCATCTTTCATAATAGCAAATGTATTTTGAGCAGAAGATACACTTCAGGACTACACCAATGTCTGAGTTCAATTTAAAACATCTGTCCAGTTGACATCTGTTCAGTTTATTAGAGTGGTCAGAATTCCAAGCAGTACAAACCAATGTATTTATTTAATGTCATCCCAGGCAATGATTTGCTGTGGAGCATAAGGACAAATGAACAAATGTGCCATTTTTCAAAGGCAGAGCATTGTCACGATCCGGAAGAACATTTGTTAACCGAGCTCTGCCATGCAAAATGAAATGTTGCCTTTAGAGCCAGTTCGCTAGTTATTAAGAGAGAACTGGGAAGTGTGTCTTTCAAGAATGACATTCTATTTGGCACAGTTTATATGCTTTCCCCTTACTTTTTGTGTTCCCAGTTATTTGTACCAACCACGGGTGCTTAACAATTGTAGACAGTCAGAACGCTGTTCTACTTGTGAATTTTTCATTGAGACCATAGCTTCATGGAACTTGTTTGTCATATTTCGTTTTCTTCCCTTCTGAACACACAAGAAAGTAAGAACTTCCCCAGCATCTGTCAATTTGACTCTCCACTCTCTGCCCCGATGTACAGTAATAGAGCAGTGGCTGCTGTTGACATGCCTGCCTGTTTCTGCACATTTGAAGAGCTACGGCTGTTTACGAGTGCTGTCTGCTTGTTGGCAGGAGGTGTTTCCATAAGAGAAAGGGTGCTGAAGGGAGACAGGAAGTGGTCATTAGAACTGCACAGGACAAGAAGAGATAAGGAAGGGAGGCAGTAGGGGAGCAACTACAAGGAGAAGAGGGCAACATGATATTTGTAGTCCCCATGTTGTCTTCAGTATAAACATCCTGAATAACCTTGGCAGCAGAGACACACACTCCATGTTGAAAATGCTGCTGCTAAATGCCAGGCCAAAGCGAAAAACAATAACCATTCAGGACTTGAACCTGGATGAGCATGATGATCTGGCCTGTATTACAGAGGTCGGAAAGGATGGTTCTTGTGGGTGTTGATGTATGAGGGGATAAATTTTTCTCAGCTCTAGCCACTACAGTCCTCTGTACAGCAACAGGTAATACTTGGGAGTTCAGGACACAGATAAGAGAGAGTTATGTGGACTCAGAGACCCTTCCATATCTCATGTGTTGCTGATTCTGTTCCCTCAACAAGAGTCACATCCTGAACTTTTCTGAGTTTGAATGTGTATATCTGAAAGTGGTTGCCTGGGACAGAATAAAGATTTCCACTGTCTTACTGCCCACACCACTGCACAACTCTCCCCCCTTCCTGAAATGGCCAAGCGGGTCTCAAGGGTTGTGACTAATCCCTTCAGCATATTGTACTGGGATACGTCAAAACCCATTCTGAGGCAACCTTACCAGGAGCAGCTCAGGATTCCACGACGACGCTTTGAATGTGGAAATGGTCTGGACAGTGGATATGATTGCAGCCAAACATCTCTTCCCATGTAGTAGAGTCAAAACAGCCCCTGGTTTTATTAAGGAGCTGATGGCAATATAGGAGTGAGATGCAGTAGAGCAGTGGTTTCTAACCTTGAGTAACCCAGTTTTCTTGAACTACAGCTCCCAGAAACCCTGGTCAGCAAAGCTGGTGGAGAAAGCTTCTGGGAATTGTACTCCAAGAACTTCCAGGCTAACTAAAGGTGGGAACCACTGCTGTAAAGGAAGGACGACAGAAAGCTCAGAGCAAGTCTGATCAAGTGTGAGCTAGGCCCATGATGAAGGCTTACTCCATGGCAGTGGTGATGGCAAATTCCATCCCACCCACCATGATTTCATTTGCATAGAGTTATGTAGAACAGCTGTCTCCACTGATACAGAGTCTCTTATGGGCTAGCCGACAAAAGGAGAATGCAGACCACTCCACGGCTCATTGTGAAGAATTTGTGCAACACTTTGCAGAGAACATAATTTGGATTTGCTCTGATTTGGATGCTGTTGTTGATAAATATACCCTGGAGGGAAATTTGCCCCGGCTTGTTTCATGGTAATGGATGAGGTCCAGTTTATGCACCTTGAGAATGTAAACAGGATCCTTGGAGAAGTGAAAGTCCCTACCTATGTGCTATACTCTTATGCTTCCTGGCTCATAAAAGTAGCTGATGGGACTAGTTGAGTGAGTAAGGGAAATACTAAATGCCTCTTTACAACAAAGCAGAGGTCCATCTTATCTAAAGATAAGGTGCGGTGGGTTCTCCTCCATAGAGGATAAGAAAAAAATGGAAATAGGAAGAAATGGCCCAGATCAGAATGTGGCCAGCAGGGGCATTTTGCTGACACAGCAATGTAATCACACATTTTATTTTAAAAGAAGGGGGACAGAGAAAGGCACAAGAAAAGGAAGGGGATATGTCCTGTTTGAGGTGTGTAAACAAACGTACCACATCTAAATCATCCACCAAAAGTGGAACAGTTTTAAAATGTATGACCACTAACACAGGATATATGCCACAAGACCACAAGACATGACTATACAGGAAGCAGAAGATGCGATAAAGAAGAGGGGGTGTTTCTCTTATGTGACCATGGCCTTAGATGCTGTGGGCAAACTGCTGACTGGAGTTGGGTACCAGACAAAACAAATTCCTTGTTGCAACAATCACTGACTCACTTCCAGGCTCAGTTCAAAATGCTGGTTTTGACCTATGGAGTCATCACTTGCTTAGGCCTAGGCTGTCTGAAGGAGGATTGCTCCTGAGATTTCATTCCCTCACCAACCACAGCTGGTGAGGGCATGAATGAATACCCTTTAGCGGTGGTTCCAAGACAAAAGGCCAGGCTGGCCTTTCCCTCTTGTCCTTCCAGCAACAGTCAAAAGCTTTTCTGTTCAGGCAAATCCCTTAACAACTGTCTGGATGCAAAACCATGGTTTTTACTAGGGGGTGTTGTGCTTTTAAACATTCTTCTAATGTGCTTTCAAACTCATTGTGGTTTTTTTTTTTAATACAGTGGTTCCTTTAATATGATAACTTGTTGAACTTCTTTCTTGTAGTGTAAGTGTAAAGTGTAAAGTCTCCTCTCTCTCTCTCTCCCTCTCCCTCTCTCCCTCTCTCTCTCTCTCTGTGTGTGTGTGAGAGAGAGAGGGGGGGAGAGAGAGGAGATGTCCTTGAATTCCTTAGGTACCAATGTCAGGTGGTGCTTTTACTCTCAGTGTAATGGCAGTTCCAAACTGCTGCTTGTCTCAGCAAAAGTAAATACAAATATTTCATCTTATTTGATTGTGGATCAGGCTCCAAAAAAAAGAAAGAAAAGAAAAGAAAAGAAAAAAGAAAGAAAGAAAAAAGAAAAGAAAAGAAAAGAAAAAGGAAGGAAGGAAGGAAGAAAAGAAAAGAAACAAAATAATTTATATTGGGAAGAATGTGAGATACAACATTCATAATTTTATGTTTACTTGCTGAGTAATTCAGGGAGACATAGTAAATAAAACAGCAAAAATCTGCCCATTTCTACTTGTAATTTACTCTATTTCTTTTACCTATACTTGTTTTTTTAAATATCTTGTGAGTTCTGTTGTTGGTAGAAAGGCAGGGTATTTTAAAACGTTTACAAATTCAGTGTTCACCCCACATACAGCAGTGCTGACTTTAGTTCTATCCTGCCTTCCTGAAGACCACCAAGGTAGTGAAGAAAAAAAATTAAAATATGAAATACATGTATGTTGATCATGACATCATTATTATTAGTTTGATTTTTTAATTTTAAAATATTCTTATCCTGCCTTTCTCCTTAAAAAGGAGCCAAGGTGGCTTACATCATTTAAAATGCAATATTTAAAAGTTAAAACACTACGTATACAAATATTTAAAAAGAATTAAACCAGTATTACATTTAAAACAGCAATAAAATCAATATTAAAACACATTTAAAACAACAGAGCACAACAATCCATTTAAAACCCCTCTCAGACCACCAGTCATTAAAGGGAAAGCCTGCCTGAAGAGAAAGGTCTTTGCCTGCTTGCAGAAGGACAGCAAGGATGAGACCAGTCTGGCCTCCTGTGGGAGGAAGTTCTGGAGTCTGGGAGCAGCCACAGAGAAGGCCCTCTCCTGTAAGGGTGGTGGGAGTGAGAGAAAGACCTCCCCTGATAATCTACAGTAAATGCCTGGTCAGGCTCCTAAAAGGAGATGCAGTCTTTAGATAGCTTGGACCCAAGCCATTAAATTTGTAACTCAGAAGACCTTTTGGTTAAATCAGAGCCAATTCATGGACATAACAGAGTAAACAGAGATTGCCAAAGTTGGTTGGAAATACAGGTCTAGAAGGAATTTGTCAAGGAAGAGAAGTTAGAGTATGGGGAAGGATCCTACCATGTAGCCACTGCTTCACCTTCAGCATAACTAGAGAGCATCATGAAAAAATGTTGACAAGGTGGATACTCTGCTGACATAATTCAGGGGTTGTGACACATAATCAGTCTAAAGGACCAGCTCTGCCTTTAAGTTCACCCAGATGTGGCTGACAGAAACCTCTTCATTTTTATACTCTAAAATTTTCTTCATGAGCCTGTCATGTTCAATGCACAGTGTTTAATCTGGGCGCACTTGATTTTACACCTATTACTGTGGCGGCCATTTAATTTAATATTTGTAGCAGAGCTTTTTCGTTTTGGCCTTTGTTATGTCAACTTTAATTTTTTTTCTTCTGAGTGAACTGTGCCTTGTTTTCTATCTTGAGCCACCTGTGGTACAAATGTCTTTGAATGACAAGTGTGCATATTTTTAGCCTGATATGTATTCTTTTCAAATATTATCTTGTCACACATCTCAAAGAGATGGTTATGACTGTAGAATGAGAGATTACCACAACTGTTACTTATTTTTATTCATGAAAAAATGAACAGTATGGAACAGTATGGAATTATATGGGGACCGCCACCATTTTGATGTGTATGTAATACATTGTACAAATATATGTCAAAAATGACCTTAGCCATTAGACAGAGAGAAGCAGGCAGTTTAGACAGCAGATCTTAGGAGTCATGGAAGGGAAGAAAAAAATTGAGATTTAATTTACTTTATTTAGTCAAAATTAATGTCAGTGTTACTATAGAAATGCAGTGGCATATTTTTTTTACCAAAAAAGTGAGGGAAAAGCACTTGGAGCATTTTTTGCCTCCTCTTCCAAAATAACTTGGCTGACTTTATGTAGTTGATTATTGGACCAAAAGGACAGGCCGTAGATGGAGAACGTTTGGATTTTTAGTCTTAGGATCTTAGCAACGCATGGCTTGAATATTTAGGACATCACCTGAATCATCCACCCATTTTGGAATACCTTGTCCTTTGGTTTGTGCCATTGTCACCTACAAAAGAACACATTTTTATTGAGAATAGCTGAAGAAGTTACAAACAAATATCTTACTATAATATTTCATTTTTTCTGTTCTCTTAATTACTGCCCTAAACTTGTGTTTTAAGTGAGTATATGCACAGTTCTTGGGTTTAGAAAACATTTGTTTGAAGTGTTGTTGGCTGCTTTAAAACTAAACACACACAGAGAGACGCACCCACACTCACATATATGCATAATACTCCTTTGTGAGCAAGGATATTTAGATGTTTTCACAACCAATCTGAGCAATTTAGTATTAATATTTAATCCTACTAACAATACAAATAGACTGGGAATATCATGCATAAACTGGGAAAGCCTCCATACATCTGTTTATGCTTACTCCTGGAGGGGTATAAGTTATAAATAATATACAGTACAGAGAAAAGTAAAATAATGTTAAATTGCTAACATATGAGAAATGTTATGTAACATCTGTCTAGTGCCTTATATCAACATACAACTGTAAGAAAGATGCCTCATGACAGTTCTCAGTGGTAGTAAACATGGTCTGTTTCACGAATGGGAAAATTGGCCTTAGGTTTCTTACATAGATCTACAGTGACAAAGCATTATGCAAATTAAGAGCAGTTTCAGTAAGATGTGCCGAGTGCTCATATTCCTTGTTTTTGCACTCTTCAAATCATCATTTCATGTGGAAGATATTCGAGACTTGATTCCAGACCTTATGAAGGACAAAAAAAGGGGGAGCCCCTGTCACTCACCCTTCCTGCCTAGATCTCTTCCTGTAAGTAAATCAGTAAATATCATCTTTCAAAATCACATATATACGAGTTCAGCACAGAAACTGCCTCACCTGGATTGGTGGAAAACGAGAGGTAGAGCTGAGTATCGTCAGCATATTGCTGACTCCTCAGCCCAAACTTCCTGATGACCTCTCCCAGCGGTTTCATGTAGATGTTGAACAGCATGGGGGACAGTACTGAGCCCTCGGGAACCCCATGGCATAAACGCCATGGGGCAGAGCAACTGTCCCCCAGCACCACCCTCTGGACACGGTCAGCCAGGAAGGAGCAGAACCACCGTAAAGCGGTGCCCCCAACTCCCAACCCAGCCAGCCTATCCAGAAGGACACCATCGTCTATGGTGTCGAAAGCCGCTGAGAGGTCCAGGAATATCAACAGGGTTACACTCCCCCTGTCTCTCTCCCAGCAAAGGTCATCATACAGGGCCACCAAGGCAGTCTCCGTACCAAAACCCAGCCTGAAACCCTAACATAGAAATGTTAGAAGCAGAGAATGGCTGCTGATCATACAGAAAATTTGGCAAAAAACGACCTACAGGGTTTCTATGGCACAGAGAACGGTTTTGAGGAAAACATGAGCATCAGAGCCTTCCCTGTAGTGAGGTGGGATGCAAGAACAAGAGAAGAAACCACAGGGCTCTTCTCTGCCCTGCCCCTCTTTCCAATATTCAGGGCCTATAGTGAACGCTTTAGAAGAGGTAGCCATGTTCGTCTGTGAAAGCCTGTCAGGCAAAATCCCAAGAAACAAGACTAAAGAAGATAAAAACATGTGGCAACTTGTGTCTCCTTTATCTACTTTATTATTTCAATGCCTGCAGCAGGCTTAGCAGCCTCTAGCTTCTATTGAGTTGGATTGCCAGATGTAGTCCTTGCAGATTCCTTGAGCTTTAGGAATAGGTACTTATTTATACCTCACCATTTTCTTGAAAAGGACCCTGGACAGTTTTGTTGGCCCAGGTGTTCCCCTGCAGTATGGAGAAAGGAAGTGAAAAATCCTTACAACACCGACTGAAGTGAACTCTTAGATCTTGGGCCCTGCCCATTATTCTTTTGTTGAAGAAGAAGAGGTGAATATGGCTCAGGGAGAAAGTTTCCCAAATTAAGAAAAAGCCATCTTGCTCTAACACAAATGCTCGCTATCCCCACTCTTTTTGTTTCTCAGGCATGGTAGCTTTAATTCTCTGCACGTAATTCTTTATGAAAATAATTGCATGTAAATGGATGTCCTAATAATGTGTTGATTAAAAATGCATTAATTTTACAACACTAAATAATCATCACTAGTTGATGCCCGATATGCTACCAAATGGCTAATTTTTCTTCAGCCGTTTTGCATTTACATTGGTAACAGAGATTAAACATGGTGCTGAAAAGCTTATTAAGCATTCAAGGGGATTTTCTCTCTCTCTCTCTCTCTCTTTTCCTGTTTTGCTAATTTATTCCCCAAAAGAATGGTATGTGATGAATTTTGCACAAAACCAGCAATGTTACAGTGTTGCTAAAGTATCTCTAATTAAAGCAGAATTATCAAGAAAGGAACTATTTTGTCTCCCTAACAGCTTTGTGCTCAGCTCTCTGATTCCACTTCAGGGTTATATGCTCATAGTTACAGAGAGCAGGACAACAGAACAGCTTATGGCTGTGGGGAGCTGCTGTTCCATGAACAGAAATCTCTCCAGTTGAGACCACCATCGTCAGATATTTAGAATGAATAGTCACATACGATCGTGGCCTGAGGATGCCACAATGGTTAACACTGGGTTCAGTTCCATAGAAAAATAAGGATAATTGAAAACCACAGGAGAATATGTGGACTGCACTTTATCCAACTGGATCAATTGTGTGATTCAGTTGAATATAAGCAAAGTGGGACAGTCAGATCATGCAAGCATTTATGTAGGATAGAGGTGATTGACAGGTCTGACTTTGTGTCCCGCTCCTGGGGTGCAATTAGTCCCAGGGACAACAAAGAGAGGCTTACTACAATATAGGACAAAGCAAGTGCAGGAGATCCAGAGCCCGGATCCAAAACAGTGCACACCAAATCAGTTCAGAAGTCATCCAACCAAAGTGGGAGAGCCCACAAGTCATACCCATCAAACAGTCAGCAGGAAAGGAAACAAGGCAATCAAAAGCCAAAAATAAAAAAATAACATAAAAGTCTCCTATAAAAAGCAGTCATCAGTCAAGGTTTATATTGGTTTATGTAGCTGGGCCACCTAAACTCTTCTTGAGTTCAGCTGCAAGCATCTGGCCAGCTGACAGGGCTCAACTGCAACATTTGGCCTGCTTATCTACCCAGGAGGAAGAATGTTCTCTTAAAGGGATCTCCTACTTCAAATAAAACCTCTTTTCCCAAGGAAGCTTCCCCTGATACTCAATAGTATTCACTACCATTCACACCTCTTGAAAAATATCCCTGACAATTGCTTTGTGTTTGTGTGAGAAGTGGTTAGCTGATGAAAAAAGAAATCAGCTTCTGGGAGTTGCTTTGTGAATAGTAGTGAGCACAAGAGGGTATCCTGTAGACCATCTTGACCGCTGCCCTTGGTGTTGTCAAGATTCAGGCTGCCCTTGGCTATGTAAAGCTTGGCATCCCCCATTCTCGTTGGCAATGAGAGCACAATATTGTGCAGCAATATTAGACCATTTCCTGGTGTTCGTGGATACAAAAGAACATTATCCCACATTCATAAACTGGAGGGTTTGGGGGTGTTTTTGAAAAACTGAATTCTCACAATTCTTTCAAAATTGAGCAACAGTAAGAAGGAAGAACAATGTTGCATGATTGTTCAGTCTAGAAGACCCCTTTGTTACTACTACCAATAAAATTAGAGAAGGGTTCCAACAATTTCTTTATGTTACATTACCTAACACTTTTGCCTTATCTTACTAATTTTACATTTTACATTAAAATATTCATTCTTAACAGCTGTCTGTATTCCCTACATACTTTTTGTCCCATTCCATGTTGTGGTTGTTACATTCGACATCATTCATAACCACTTCAATTTAACATGCTTCCTTCCTTTTAACTTTAAAAGGAAAATGGACCCCTCATCAAAACTGCCTTTGCTGAAGTGTCCTTCCGTTGTATCCAATTTTGTTTTATTGTGTAGCAGACAATTGCTTAAATTTGTATTCAGCCATGTACCATAAATCTATTGTACCTTCTTCCTGTGGATTGCTAAGAGTGGTTTTGCTTCCATTCAGAGATACTGTCTTAACAAAGAGACTTGTCAGCTTTCTCTGGATATCATTTGAGAGGTCAGACATAATGCATGACATTGCACTTTGGTAGAGTGTCTAAGTGGCCCGTATGGGGTGTGCTTCTCGGGTTTGTTTTGGAAAATATGAATGCAACAGATTGCTTTTTGGGTTAGAAGAAAAGATTGCTGCTAAGATGCTATGCTTTGGGAGATTTCAGCTAATGACGTCACACTAGAGACATATCCGTTGAAAACTCTGGTAGCGATAAGCAGATCTCCTTCATTCCACTCCCTTATAATTCTTGAGTCTATTCTTAGCATTCTGTTTCTCTAGGATTCTAGTTTTGATAAGCCCATCGGAAATCTTCAGCTGGCTGGATAGTTCAGTAATTTGTATATCTGACTGCAGAACCAGAGACCAGGAGTTTGATTCTCACTATGCCTCCCAGAAGAACTGCCTGCCTGTGTAGCCCTGGGTGAGCTGCATAGTCTCAGAGCAATCCCAAGAGAAGAGAATGGTAAATCATTTCCAAATATTCGATGCCTAGAAAACTCTGAAAAGGACTGCCATGATTCAGGATGGATTTGACAGCACACAGTTATAATGACTATTACATGATCTGCTGCTTCCCTGGGGAATTGTATGAAACAAGTGTTGTGACTCTTAGTTGAGTTTTCTATTTTCAATTACCTCCCAGGTTTGGAAGCTGAACGTCTGTAATAAGGAGGTAGTCCTTATCTGCATAACAATGCAAGGGGCTTACCTGAAGAAGAAAGTTCCTGGCCACAGAGGTCATCCCCCAAGATGTGGAAGGAGAAAGGGTTGTGATGAGAAGGTGGCAGAAAGGAAGAGTGTGACACGCTTAACCACATGCAGTTTTGGGCACTCACAGAACCTGGGATATTATTGTAAAGGGTCTGATTGGTGTAGATTTTAGTTAGAGGGCCCAAAGTCCAAAATTAGTTTAGACTGGTGTTATGAGGTAATTTTTAAAAAATTACTTAAGGAATAAACTAAATATTAAGGTATGGATCCTATTAGGAAACACAGAGTTAAATGGCTCCTCAGAAAACACCCCATTGACTGCAGTGGGCTCCTCCGTGTTCAAGAGAGTAGCGAACACTCGCTTGAATGAATGCCAGAAAAAAAGAAAACATGGCCAAAACCCTGTTGCATAAGTTACACCTGCAGAAGGGTGATGACATCACTGACAGGGCAATTTTCAATAATTAAAAACGTGTTGCAACACGCAGCTTATCTTATTTGTGAGCAATCCATTTAACTGCATGGATGATGTGGAGGATACTGGATAGTGGGATGAAATCTAATCACCAAAAATCTCCCCCTGCTCATGATGTCATCCTCCCTCCATGGGTGTAACTTTTGGCCCACATTTGTAGGAGTCTGTTGTGCATCCATTCAAAACAAACAGGAATTGCCTTTATTCACACAACTTAGGGAGAAAACTCTAGACGAAAATGGTGTCTGTTGCTGTTGTTTGCCTCATCCCCCCAGTGGTACCTTTTGTTTGTTTGTTTATTCCTTCAAAGCAACTTCTTTTTTGTAATTTAAGGGTCACAACACACACAGAGAGAAATGTGGATTATGAATAGTATATAAAAACATCTTTTATAACTGGGATATTAGTTTAATCTGCTGTGCTGTTTTCAACTGTGCACTCAGTTGATTTTTCAAGGTTTTCATGGTGGGGCTGGTCATATGTCGCATAATTAATTTGGAAAAGATTAGCATAATTAACTTGGGAAAGGAAATTATTTATTTCAAGCTCTGAATTAAGTTTAAATAAATGGAAGACGTTCCTCTGCCAGGGTAACCAGTTTGGAAGATTTGCCAGGTCTGTTACCTAGGGCATTCCAGACTCTGGGCAATGTAGGAGTGAGGAGCTAGGAGATAGTTGAGGAAAAATGAAGGATGGGTTGTCCATTCTGTAAAATGTCACTTTCCATCTCACTGCCAGATGGAGTTCACCCGTATTTTGTTCCACCCTGTTTCTTCACAAAATAACATACTGATGTATTCCCAAAATGTATTTCCTCTCAAAAGTGGATTTTGAAAAGCGTTTGCCCTTCAATATGCATTTACTAAAATCTACATTTCGTTCTGTTTCTTGAACTGAGTACTGCACTGAAATGTCTGAGAAATAAGGAAATTAGATGATAAGTAAGTCACCCGGAAGTCTGGGAAATAGGATGCAGGTTTGTTTGTAGAGGAATTGGCAAAAACTCATTTCCTTCAAATGCTGCCCTAACGATGCGATTAACAAATGGCTGCACTTTTGTTTCCTTTCATGCCAATGGCAGCCAAGCATGACCAAATTTAGGAAACCCCAAGAGTAACTGGGGTGTGATATTATAGGTGAAGACAAAATAAAAATGAAAAGTGAAAAAAGACAAAAACATGGTGGCACCTTAAAGACTAACATTATTCTTCTGGAAACCAATCTATCCCAGCAGCCATTCAGATTTTTCAGTCTAAGATTCTTTCTCATTTGCTGTATGGTGTGCCTATATGGATATACTTGGCTAATTTGGATATTGATCAAGTTGCAGCAACGTTTTCCCCCAGAATATTAGGAGTTCCTAACTTAATTCGGCTTTCTACTATCTCTTTAGAACTGGGCATCCACCTACCCTCCACAACTGCCTGGTTACTTACATTTAAATTTTGGCTCCGTCTTTTTTTAAATTCACATTCTGGATCCCTGATATATGATTTATTGTGCGATTCTTACTCCTATTCTTGGTTCCAGCTTATTGAAAAGAAACTCTCTTCTCTTCACATATCCCTGGAATCTTTGGTAGATATGAATCTCACTAGGGCTTATTCCATAATCAAGGACAAGCTCTGTCACACCGAATTCAATCATCTATGCAATAACCTTAACCCTGCATGTTCTTCTCTTTCTGTTGGATTTTTTCCATCTCAGGATCACTCTCCCAAATATTTCCACTCCCTAGTAAATCCACATCTAAGAAGAGCTTTTATGTTAGCCCGTTTTAACATTTTTCCTTTGGCCACCCATGCCGGTCGATTTCTCAATATCCCTCGTGAAAAAAGACTTTTTGTTTGTTTGTTTGTTTAGAGACGTCTGACACCCTGGTTCATATACTGTTTCAATGCCCTGCTCATTCCCACCTCCAATTTTTTTTCTTGAACCTTGGATCTCTTATTTTTCCAATTCTTCTGTGTCAATTCTTTCTATTTTCATGAGTGATGAATGTAATGTCCTGACCGCTGCTGTTGCAGGTTTCTTATCTGCAATTCTGAAATTGCTTCTCGCTCCTAATTTGTGATATTTGTGTAATTTTACTTTTCCTATTTTGCTTGCATTGTTGTAACTTGTAAATGCCATTAAAGGTTTCAGAACACAGACTAACTTTTATATTTTTTAAATGTGAGCTCTCATGGACAAGTCCACTTCATCAGACATCTGATGGAGTCTGATATGTGACTGGCCATACATCCAGTAGTGAGAGCTGGACCATAAAGAAGGCTGACTGCCGAAGAATTGATGCTTTCAAATTGTGGTGCTGGAGGAGACTCTTGAGAGTCCCCTGGACTGCAAAGAGAACAAACCTATCCATTTTAAAGGAAACCAACCCTGAGTGCTCACTGGAAGGACAGATCCTGAAGCTGAGGCTCCAGTACTTTGGCCATCTCATGAGAAGAGAAGACTCCCTGGAAAATACGCTGATGTTGGGAAAGTGTGAAGGCAAGAGGAGAAGGGGATGACAGAGGACGAGATGGTTGGACAGTGTCACTGAAGCTACCAACATGAATTTGACCAAACTCCAGGAGGCGGTGGGAGATATTTTCTTAAAATCTGAACCATGTTTATTGATCACTATTTCTCCATCTAATTTTTAGAAGTCCCTGAATCAAAGCCACAGCTATCACAGTTTTGCAGAAGTTCTTATTCTCTTAAAAGATAGGGAGGAAACGTTTATAATTCCTCAACCCTGCATGAGGACAAGAAAAGAAACGGCATACATCTGTGAAGCAACAACAGATCTGGGCTAAACATTGTAAGTCCCAAATTCTGCATCCCAAAGACATAACTCTTCAGTCTTTTCCCATGAAGTTTTCAAGGGCTCAGCTTGTTCCTGAAGAGTTGCTGATGAGAGAAATGTCAATGCAGTTATTTCTGCATGATGCTCTATATCAAGACCGCAACTTGCACCCTCTTTTTTCGGGATTTTACAGCTTTCCAGAATTATTGCAGAAGTTTATTGGGATAACCCAAGAGATACAGAAGTATTGCTGAAATGGAGCTGGACATTCAGCATTGTGTGGCTGCTGCTGAAATCATCTTCTCCAATGGACAGGATTCTTCTTCCTGCAAAAGACCAGGAAGACAGAAAATTTGGAGCCATGTAGATGGTTTCAAGAGGAGGAGAAAATGGGAGTGGTCCATGCACAAGCCTGGCCTTTGATGTTGGCTTTAGTGCTAACAAAGACCTTGCAATGTGAAACATGCAATTCAGTCTATAAGTTGTGGGTCTTGACACACATGCGTGTACGCGTGCACGCACACACACAGAGAGAGGTTGAATTGTGTTCTTTGAAAATGCTCTCTGAACATGCTAATTTTAAACTTACTGCATGTCTAAAGTATAAGCTGAGCTGACAGTAGTTATAGCATCTGGTAGCCCTTTGGGGTTTTTGTTGTTGTTGTTAAATGTACTTTACCAAATACTGAAAGAAACAAATCAGATGGAAATGCAATAAAGGGCAATTCAAAATAATGTGATCTCCTTATTTATCAAATATAGCAAAAATTAGAAGACAAACAACTCCCGGGCATTATGGGAAATGAACCATAACTGAACTGGAAAAGATAAAGTTTAATCTCAGAAATTTTTATTATTGAATTGAAATTGAATGCAAATACACTGAAAAAGCTGCACACAATGTCCTGTGTTATAACTACTGGAAGTATGTGTTGTGATGTGCCTTTAGCATTAAAACAAAACCCCTAGAACAATCTTCCTTAAACCCATTATTCCCTGTTAACATCATATTTACAAGGACATCCTTGGTTGTCGTCGTCTTTGTCATGTCCAAGTCCCTGCGGTATGTTTTATGCAATTCACTGTTCAGCCCATTTCCCAGCTGTTTTCTACATTAAGCCCTGAGTGAATTTAGAAGCAGTCGGCCCCCCCCACCCCCATTTACTTATGTACTTTCATCAATATGGAATTTATGGCAGAATTAATTTTGGAATAATGAAGAGCAGAATTAAAACACAAAAACAGAGGGAATGCTCCGGCAGTGAGCAGTTAGAAGCTGGATGGCTTCATAATGC
>NC_135783.1:193943946-193956446 GCF_051106095.1 Pogona vitticeps
CACTAATAAAGAATTGGCCTAAAAAGGACAAAATAATTCCCTCAGTATATCCCCCCATGTATTTTACTCTCCCCAAAGTAATCAGAAATTGTAATAAGTAAATTTTTACTTGCATATACACACACAATTAGCTCTTCTATAACCAGTTGAGACAGTGGAATCTATGTGATCCTTTTGCTATTTTGTGATTTACTGGCCAAAATCTTGCTAGCGTTCATCTCTGCATAAGCGCAGATGTATAGACTGCAGGAGCAACGTGCTGCCAATTAACAAATTACAGCTTATGCGTCGGCACACAATAAGGAATAGAAATAGTAACTCATTCAACAGTAGCTAATCAGTACTGCAGTTTACACCATTGCAATTGCATTGGTATAAACAAGCAATAGGATTCTGGCCATTGTATAATTTTCTACTGGTAGTTGGTTATAAGAAAATTTGAGCTTCTTATTTACATGCATGCATGCACAGAGTAATAGCTTTATCAGTTGTTGCATTCAAAAAGAGAATAGAAGAAATCTATTTGTACTTCCATCATCCTAAATGTAACAGGTAATGATTTATTTATTTAATTAATTTATACCCGCCCATCTAGACACAAGTTTACTCTGGTAGATATTAATCTACCAGTTAAATAATGATATTATTTAACTCTGCTTTATAATTTGTACCTGAAACATATTATGTACAAGGACACAGCAAGATCAATTGTACTGGAAAGGGATAAAAGACAGGTGCCCATATTTTCTCTGTCTCCTTTCTCTGTGACATACCTCAGCTTTGAGGAAGGACATATACCGGTAGATTAGCAGATTACTACCAAGATTCCCAGTGTAGTGTAGTGGATAAAGGGATGGACTACGACTCTGGAGAACGGGGTCTGAATCCCTGATCTTCTATGGAAACTCACTAGGAGAGTGAAACTGGTGGTGACACTCCGTAAATATCTCACTTACCTTGAAAGCCCTATTAGGGTCCCTATACGTCGACTGTGTGGAGAAAAAAGTGGGGGCTTAAGCCCCTTCTCAACATGCCCACAATTGACGATGACCATCCTGAATTGCTTTTACATCTCAAAAACACACTAGATCTCATCCCAGATGTTCATCTCACTTCTAGACTGGTCGTCATACACAGAATTACATTTGAGGTATGAAAGGGAATATCACAATCCTGCGAATGACTGAACTAAAACTTTTTAGTGCTCTAGCAATATTTCTTACGGAAAAAGCAAGCTGCAGATTTCAATGCAGTGCTTGCGGTAGTGAACGAAAGGCTTTTTGCCATTTACATTTCAGTTTTCAAATCCAACTATCATCGTCAAAAGAGACAGATACATTGAACACACATATAGCGAAGTATTCTGAAGTGCAGCTGCTGGAATACTAATACCGGCTGCTTCAGCTGGATTTGATCTGTTATGTTTTATTTGTGGGAACAGCACAGTGTATGAATACATCCTTTCACATTATTCCTAATTCTGTTTATTCATAAGAAAATGTCATTCATTTCAGCAGGACGAACATAATGAGCAAAAACGCTAAGTACCATGTCCCTGGTTTCCTCAAAATATATGCCCTGATGACAAGTGTTATAAATAGAAAACAAAATATGAATAAAGCAATGATTTAGATATCGAAATACATTTGCTTCGGAATGGGGAAATAATGACAGAAAGAAGCACGCTCATAAAAGCTGAGAGACTTTTTAAGATTCGGGCTGTGATTTCAAGGCCTAGGTTGCTGAACATAGATCCCACAGGATGGCAGGAGATAAGACTAAGCTGTTTGGGGTGCAGAGGTTGGTGGAATCAAAAGAGAGAAAGAAATATGTTTTCTATAACCTACACTTAGACACAACAAATGAAATAGATGGGAGAACTTCTATCATGAAGAGAACATATTATGCCCCCACCCAACCCCAGGGCTAAGCTGACAAAAGTTACTATTCTTTAGGTTTTTTTGACCATCTTTAATAGGAGCTGGAGAAAAATGCCATGATAGTTCAAGTAAGACCAAGAAAGAGAGATCTTTGGCACTGTTTTCTCAACCAAAGAGAAGCTGCATTGCATCCTTTGAACCAGAGTTAAGGATGGGAAGGAGGATGAACTCAGGCTAAAGCTCAAGTCCTAAGGTATCTGAAAAAGCTATTTCAGGTGAGCTCGATTTAAGCAAGCCTTCAGGATTTAGATAAGTGATTTCATCTTAAAATGAGGAAACAACATCAGTAGGTTAGCAGAGCCATTTTAGCAAAGCAGGGTGGGGCTTTTCCAAGGGAACTAAGACTTGCTATAAAGTTGGTCTCAACAAAAAGGGCATCTTGAAAGATGGAAGAACAAGAACAGCCCGTCAGGAGGGAAGCTGTAAAGACCAGACCTCTGTGCTCTGAGATTACAGAACTTCCTAAAGGTAAATCTCCAGGGCCAGATGAACTGCATCCGAGAGTACTGAAGGAACTGGCTGAAGAACTCAGAACCGCTATCCATTATTTTCTTGAAACCATGGGGAACAGGGGAGGTGTCAGAGGATTGGAGGAGGGCCAATGTTGTCCCTATCTTCAAAAAGGGCAAAAAAGAGGAACCTGGGAACTACAGGCCAGTCAGCCTGACATCAATCCCAGGCAAAATTCTGGAACAGATTGTAAAGCATTCATTGTGCAAGCACCTAGAAAACAATACAGTAATAACTAGAACCCAACACAGATTTGTTAAGAACAAATACTGCCAAACTAGTTTGATCACAGTTTTTGATCAAGTAACCTCTCTGATAGACAGAGGGAATGCTGTACATGTAGTATATCTTCACTTCAGCAAAGCTTTTGACAAAATGCTCAATGATATCCTGATTAGCAAGCTAACTAGGTGTGGGCTGGATAGATCAAGTGTCAGATGGATACACAATTGGCTACAGAATCGTACTCAGAGGGTGATGATTAATGGGTTCTTCTCTAACTGGGAGGAGGTCACAAGTGGGGCTCAATCATAGGCCCGGTGCTCTTCAATATTTTTATTAATGATTTGGATGAGGGAGTGCAGGGAATGCTTGTCAAATTTGCAGATGATACAAAATTGGGCGGAATAGCTAATATCCTAGAAGACAGAAGCAAAAGTCAAAATGACTTTGATAGGATGGAACACTATGCCGAAAGCAACAGAATGAAATTCAGCAGGGATAAGTGTAAAGTACTGCACCTCGGAAACAGAAACCAATTGCCCAGTTACAAGATGAGGGATACCTGGCTCAGCAAAACAGCAAGTAAGAAGGATCTTGGAATTGTTATAGATCACAAGCTAAATATGAGCCAACAGTGTGATGTGGCTGCAAAAAAGGCAAATGCTATTTTAGGCTGCATGAATGGAAGTATAGTTTCCAGATTCCATGAAGTGCTAGTCCCCCTCTATTCAGCACTAGTTAAGCCTCACCTTGAGGACTGTGTCCAGTTCTGGACACCACACTTCAAGAAGGATGCTAACTGTTACATACAGCACTGATGTTACCTGTCTGTCATGGGTTGGAGGGAAAGTTCCATCCTATGGGGAGTGGAAGGTGGGACATCAGGAGGAGGGGCTGTACTGTATATATATGTGGAGTTTGTGTGGAGAAGTTAGGAGAGCTGGAGGGAAGAGCTGGAGGACAGCTGGGAAGAAGAAGCTGGTGTGGGAGTCTGTGTGTCAGACAGGGTACTACTGTGTGTCAGTCAGTACCAACCTGATAGGTTCAGGTGTCTGTATGGTTAGCCAGAACTGATAGGTTCAGGGTCTGTGCTTCAAGTTAAGTGTTCTGTGTGAACCAAGCTGGTGTATGTATGATTGAGACTAAGCCACGTTACTGTATCTTATTCACTTGATCATTTTATTTTCCCTGTGTGTTATGTAAATAAACCTTGTTCTTTTATTTGTTTAAAAATCCATCCCTGGTCTGTGTGACTTCTTATAGGGAATGGTTGGTGGCAGCTTAGTGAAACTGTGGCATATCCCAGTAGGTCTGGGTTAGTCACATTGATTGGTGTCCAGCGTGTGGGATACGACTGGTCCAGTTGTCCAGTGGTCCAGCAAAGCCTTGGCAAGTGTGCCCAGAGCAAGGGGGGTCTAGTCAGGGACAATCTGAGAGCGCGTAGGTAATCTTCTAGGCTTACCTCACGGGGAGGTAGGCTAGTGGAAGAACGTGTAACCTCAGATTGGTGGGACTAGATTAGGGAGCTCTGAGGCAACCTGTTTTGGCGGGAAAAAGCTGAGGCAAAGCTGAGTGAAGTAGAAGTGATTTAGCCGGCCTGCTGAGAGGCCTAGCAGAGGGGGGTAGACTCTGGCTCGCAACTGTTGCAAGTTAGTGCTGAAGAACAGCAGCAATCTATAGAAAGCTGGTTCTGAGGCAAAAAAAAAAAAGTGGTTGCTTTATTTTGAGGCTTGACTTTTGAAAGCAGCCTGTTCTGGGGGGGGATTATGCCCTTGACTCGAAGCCAAATGGCAGAAATGGGTGAAGCGAGGGAACCCCAGGTGGACCAAGGTTCTGAGGATGAATTTGGCTCAGTGCAGGATGAGAGCACGGGAGAACAGACCTCAGAACTCAGAAGAATGCGCCTAGCCCAACAGCATGAGCTGCTGGTGAGGGAAATGGAGGCCAGAGAAAGAGCTGAAATCCGTCAGGCAGAGGCAGATGCCAAGAAAAGGGGAATGGCCATGAGGATAAAAGAGATGGAACTGAAACACCAAATTAGAATGGTACAATTAGAATTGGATTTCCTAAATAAGTTTATTAACAATTTATCAGTTGAAGAAATGTCAAAGAAAGAAAAGTATGAGGCTCAGGTCAGACAAAGTGAGCAAGATCTTGAAAAATATAATCAGCAAAAAGACATTAAATTAAAAGAAATCAGAGATAAGACTGAAGAAAAAGTAAAAGAGATAAAAGCTAGGGCTGAGGAAGAAATTTTACAGATCAGGGCTGAGTTTGAGGCTAAGCAAAAGGAGCTGGATTTGAGAATAAAAGAGAAGAAATTGCAGCTAGAAAAGAAACCAAAAGAAGGCACACAGGTTAAGGCACAACGTCAAAACCTGAATTATTCTGAAGAAAACATGAGGGAAACATGGGACCCTAAGTACTCCAAAGGGTTAGTTCAGAGCCCGCCAAAAATGGGCGGCCATTTTGTTGATAAAACTTCTGGGCAGAGCCAGTCCAGGAACCAGATTTTGGAGGGAAAACCAAAACCAGATGAGAAAGACTCCAAATACAGCAGAAAATGTTATTTCTGTCAAGGAAAGGGCCATCTAATCTCAGAGTGTGAGAAATTAAAGCAGCTAAAAGGAAATATGCCTCATGATTTGAGTGGAACCAAGCCAAAAGCTGTGTTCTGTATCCAGAAAGAGCAAAGCTCCTTGCCACTGAGGGAGCCTGTTACCATGGCTACTCAATCTGGAACAGTTACATCTGCTGATCAGGCTGAGGAAAATGGTCCTCTTGTGGAAGTCAAGCGCTGCTTGCTAGTGAGAACAGATTCGCAGTTGTTTGAAACCGCAGGAGTGGACGTAGGAATACTTGACCATCAGTATAGGGGGCTGAGGGACACTTGTTCCCAGGTGACCCTGTGCCATCCAGATATTATTCCTAGGGAGTATATAATCCCAAATGAGAGCCTAAAGGTGGCAGGGATTGAGGGACAGGTGATCTCGCTGCCAGTAGCAGAGGTACCTGTGAACTTTCAAGGCTGGAGGGGAGTTTGGCGGCTAGCGATTTCATCGACTCTGCCAGCAGCCGTGCTCGTGGGAAATGACCTGGCTGAACATGTGAAACGGGTGCTAGTGATTACACGCTCACAAGCTAACACAGGGACAGTTCAGGGGGGTACTGGAGAGCCCGAGACGGAAGCAGAGGGGAGTTCAGAAGCTGTGGTGGAAACCTTAACCACAGACAGCCGATTTGGCCAAGAGCAAAAGGCAGACGCCACTCTCCAAAAGTGTTTTGAACAGGTGACTGACGCCCAGCTAACACCTGAAACCCCAGTGAGATTTCATGAGAAAAAGGGGATTTTATATAGAGAGACCCTGAGGAATATCTCAAAAGGGGGAGATGGGATCAGAAGTCAGCTAGTGGTACCTGAAAAGTATCGCCCCATGATCTTACAAAGGGGGCACTCTGACATGTTTGCTGCGCACTTAGGGGTGAACAAAACACAGCAGAGAATCACACAGAATTTTTACTGGCCTGAAATAGGGAAGCAGATCAAAGAATTCTGTAAACAATGTGATGTGTGTCAAAGGCAGGGGAATAGCCGCGACAGGACCAAAGCAAAGTTGTGCCCTTTGCCTGTGATTGACACTCCGTTCAAATGTATAGGGGTGGATATTGTGGGACCTTTGCCCAAGGCCACAAAGAGGGGGAACAGGTTCATTCTCACCATTGTGGACCATGCCACGAGGTACCCTGAAGCCATACCCTTGACTAACATTGAAACTAACACAGTGGCAGATGCCTTGGTGGGGTATATGTCCAGGATGGGATTTGCCTCAGAAATAATCACAGATTTGGGCGCATCGTTCACATCGAAGCTCATGAAACGGTTATGGCAAATCTGTGGAATTAAGCACAAGGAAACCACTGCCTATCATCCTGAAAGTAATGGATTAACGGAGAAGTTCAATGGGACTTTGATGCGCATGATTAGGGCTTACTTGGCAGAGAATCCAAACAATTGGGACCAGAAGCTGCAATCCCTTTTGTTTGCTTATCGATCAGTGCCACAAGCCAGTACCGGGTTCAGTCCGTTTGAACTTTTATTTGGGAGAAGGGTGAAAGGGCCCCTTGATTTGATCAAACAAAATTGGGAGCAGATCACCCAGGATGACCCACAAGATGTTGTGACATACATAGACTCTTTAAGGAATGACCTAAAGAGAAACCTAGAGCTAGCAGCAGAGACCCTGCAAGCTCAAAAGGTCAGAAAGAAAGCTTGGGATGACCAGCAAGCCAGGGAGAGGCACTTTAACCCAGGGGAGGACGTGCTTTGGCCTAGGCCCTGCAAAGAGAACAAACTGCAGCTGGGTAGCCCAGAAATAAAATACTTGGGTCACATAGTAGGGGGAGGAGTGATCAAACCCCTAGAGGCCAAGATAGAAGCAGTTCGTGATTGGCCCAGACCCAACACCAAGAAAAAGGTCAAATCATTTCTTGGGTTGGTGGGCTACTACAGAAAGTTCATCCCGAGGTTTAGCGAGATTGCGGCTCCGCTGACCGATCTGACGAGGAAGAAGGCTGATGACCGCATCCCGTGGACCAGCGACTGTGAGGAGGCGTTCCGGAGGTTGAAGGAGGCGCTCATCAACTATCCAGTGCTGCGTGCTCCAGACTTCGACCGGGAGTTCATCATCTACACCGATGCGTCTAACAGCGGGGTAGGAGCGGTTCTTTGCCAGGAGGATGAAAATGGTGACCAGCATCCAGTGTTCTACCTGAGTAGGAAACTCCAGAAAGGTGAGAGACATTTGGCAACCGTGGAAAAGGAGTGCCTGGCCATAGTCTACGCGATCCAGAAGGCCAAGCCTTACATCTGGGGAAGACATTTTATTCTGTGCACTGACCATTCACCACTGCAATGGTTAAAGACAATGAAAACCCACAATAGTAAACTTATGAGGTGGGCTTTAAACCTGCAAGACTATGACTTTGAAGTGAAGGTGGTCAGAGGGTCAGTGAACTGTGTTGCTGACGCCTTGTCAAGAAGACCTGAAGAATGAAGACGGCGAAGGAACATGGACTATGTATATATTTTGGTGACCAAAGGTTAAATGTACTTGTTTATTAAACATGCCTGGTTTGTATGAATAAAGGTAACTTGATGTATTGTAAATGGTAAATGTTTAAATGCCTAATTGATATGTTTATCCTAGAGTAAGTATGGTATTGTATGTTAATGTATAACTGTTTTTGTATGTTTTGGATCCAGGTTGTTTTTTGGTGAAAAGCACCTTAGCTTTCCCCCTACAAAACAACTTATAAAGAGGGGAGGTGTTACATACAGCACTGATGTTACCTGTCTGTCATGGGTTGGAGGGAAAGTTCCATCCTATGGGGAGTGGAAGGCGGGACATCAGGAGGAGGGGCTGTACTGTATATATATGTGGAGTTTGTGTGGAGAAGTTAGGAGAGCTGGAGGGAAGAGCTGGAGGACAGCTGGGAAGAAGAAGCTGGTGTGGGAGTCTGTGTGTCAGACAGGGTACTACTGTGTGTCAGTCAGTACCAACCTGATAGGTTCAGGTGTCTGTATGGTTAGCCAGAACTGATAGGTTCAGGGTCTGTGCTTCATGTTAAGTGTTCTGTGTGAACCAAGCTGGTGTATGTATGATTGAGACTAAGCCACGTTACTGTATCTTATTCACTTGATCATTTTATTTTCCCTGTGTGTTATGTAAATAAACCTTGTTCTTTTATTTGTTTAAAAATCCATCCCTGGTCTGTGTGACTTCTTATAGGGAATGGTTGGTGGCAGCTTAGTGAAACTGTGGCATATCCCAGTAGGTCTGGGTTTGTCACACTAACAAATTGGAACAAGTTCAGAGGAGGGCAACAAGGACGATCAGGGGGCTGGAAACCAATCCTTTGGAAAGGCTGAAAGAATTTGGCATGTTTAGCCTTGAGAAAAGAAGACTTTTGTGTGTGTGTTTGTGTGTGTGTGTGTGTGTGTGTGTGTGTGTGCGTGTAAGAGAGAGAGAGAGAGAGAGAGAGAGAGAGAGAGAGAGAGAGAGAGAGAGAGAGAGAGATGGTAGCACTTTTCAAATATTTGAAAGGCTGTCGTACAGAGGAGGGGCAAAATCTGTTCTCAATCATTCCAGAGTGCAGGACACGCAACAATGGGCTCAAGTTAAAGGAAGCCAGATTTTGGTTGAATATCAGGAAAAACTTCCCAACTGTTAAAGCAGTAGACAATGGAACCAGTTACCTCAGGGGTCGGTGAGTGCTCCAACACAGGAGGCATTCAAGAAAAATGTGGATAATCACCTGGCAGATATGCTTTGATGGTATTCCTGCCTTTAACAGGGGGTTGGACTTGATGGCCTTGTAGGCCCCTTCCAACTCCATTTTTCTATGATTCTATGATTCTATGATTTTGGAGAAGGAAATCTTCTACTCTGTTCTGGGCATACTTCTACATTCCAAAAAGTGCAATTTAAACATCTTGACTGTGAACCTTAAAAATGTCACATGTGAGGCGACCCTAAGCTCTTCCATGACCATGGTCTGGAAAAAGACTGGACTTCTGATTCCTGAAGAAAATAATTGGGGCAGGGCAGGAGAGGTTGGAGAAGGTTGTCCTACCTCACCTAGACAAGCTAAATGCATAAATAAAATAAAGAGAAACCGGAAGTTTGGTTTAAGACTTGTTTCTTTTCGAACTTGATAAATTGAAAGTAAAAGAGCACTGGAGCTTACCAGAAGTTGTTATGTAATCACTCCTATGGAGAGGAAGGGAAAGTTTTGCAATTTCATTTAGCCAATCCTTTTCTAGTTGTTTGTTACAGACAGAACTGCCACCTCTAATTTTGTTTGTGCAGTCCCTTCATTTGCATGAAAGGATATACAGTAATTTAAATGAACCAAAAAATATACATCAGGAAGACAACGAGGGCAGATTACTAGCAGAGGCAGGCCAATTTGTTATTCATTAAATGCTAATCAACTCGGCAGCCATGTTTTATTTGCTGTCCTCTGCTCCAGGCTACAATGGTATTGTAACACCATTAAAATCTGTGATCAACAGATTCATGCCAGCAGCATGGGGTGGGCTGTGGGATCAGGAGCTGTGTAGAGACCGATGGACAAAGGATGACAAGATGACCAGCACTTGGCATTGTTTACAGGTTGGTGGGACGCCAAGCAAGCAAAGTTGCTCACCTCTTGTGGGCTGAGGAGAATCATTCTGTAGTTGCTTGGGTTTGCACCTGTGGATGTGACAAGGAAATGTTTGCCGACCTCCTCTGATCCCAGGCCTTGGAAGTCTTATAACTGGCCCAAACCAACAGCTATAGTTTATCTGGTGGCCACACAGAGCTCTGCCTGAAAAGGGGGTTCTATGGTCTTTGATATATTGGGAAGAACTCCACAGATTCTCCCTTAGTAGCACCCTTTTCCTTTTGTAGCCCAGTCAGGTACTTTTCCGGCCCACTGGTTCTTGCAGGTGAATCATACAGCCTGTTCCTATTAAGGGTAATAAGTGCAATCATATTTCCCGCAAGCAATCTAGTGCTAAATGATTTAGCATCTTTTAGATTGCATCAATGGAAATGAAGACTAATATGGAAAATTAATACTACAGCAAAGCTTTCATGTTATGCTAAAATAGGTATGTCATTTGTGCCAGCTGGTTCTCATTTAGTCTTGTGAAAATGAACAGGGCAAAACGCTTCAGAAATGAAAAGGCTTTGAAATATCCATCTCAGTCACTTAAGGAACACAACATATTGGAATGCAGAAGCCTACCTTGCCTGAAGCTGATTGTTGTTGTTGTTCGGCTCGTTCTCGTATCATCGTGACACAGATTACTGAATTATTGTTACTCTGCCGATTCCCATATAGAGTTGTCATGAATCAAATTACTGATTCAGGCGTTGGATGTTCAACTACCATCACTGTAAAGATGTGAGACGAGGATCCAAAGGAGAACTAAGAGCTTTATGAAAGATCAAAGGTGGGGCACCAACAGAAGGCTGAGGGGGCAACTACATGGACAAACAGTGTAGGAATTGCTCCAGCGTTTGGACTGTGAGATTCATATTATTTTCCATTGACTACCTGGTGTACAAGTCAGATTTCCCCCTTTCTAATCCATACTTCCTTCCTTGGTGACATGACATTGTACTTTTTTTTCCAAATGAATATATTTGCATGCATTAGGAAGCAGAGGGGCATTTGCAGGGACGTCACTTCCCCACAACTAAGCATCCCTTGTCTCCAAATTTTATTTTTCTTGTTTCAAATAAAGTTTCGTGTCAGCATTGGAGAGACAGAAGGAAAGTGCCAATCAGCACTTGTTGGCAGCTTTTCGAGACATCTTCTGCTGTAGCTGTGCCTGCTGACTCTTGTGAATCTGGATGACTACAGCAGAAGCTGTCTTAACAAGCTGCAAACAAGCGTTGATTGGCAATTTCCTCCTCTGCCCCTGATGACCTCTGTCTTGACAGCTAAGCCAAATACACCAGAGAAATCCTGATTTCCACAGGTATGAATCACAGCAGATCAATGCATATTTTCCCACTGTGTACTCACACTCTTTAGTTTTTGAAGAGGAGTGGGAGTTGTGTAGCCCATCTGAAAGCCTTCTGTGTAACTGCTGATTGTCCACCAACCCCGCCCCTCCATGCTACCTTTCCTTTTTCCTTTTTTCCCCCAGAAGCCACTGGGAATAGGTTTCTTCTAAAGAACAAGAAATACCATCATGCTATTATATAAAAACCAGTCATTTTGGAAAACTGGATGTGACTTATGGCCACCTCTGTTCTAGGACCCAAAAAGGAGGGATTCAGGGTCCAGGGTTTTGAA
Organism: Pogona vitticeps; assembly: GCF_051106095.1. Lineage (NCBI taxonomy): Eukaryota > Metazoa > Chordata > Lepidosauria > Squamata > Agamidae > Pogona > Pogona vitticeps. The sequence goes on from NC_135783.1 coordinate 193,955,472, forward strand.
AATTCAGCAAAGTGTCCTTCAACAATCTGCAGCTGCTCATGCCTCCCTTGAGCAAAGAAGAGGAGAAAATCCTGGCGTCCTGATTTGAAAATCTTTGCAGATACTTAAAAGAGATGTCAAAATATGAGGCTCAGCTGTACACCTTGCACATCAAGAGCAGAAAGCAATGTGTTTCATTCCAAGGGGAACAGCTTGTGGCTTGGCTTCAGCACCAGTGCCGGTTGACCAAAACAATGGGTGAGGGATGCTGGGAAGTGTGAAGTCCCATACATCCCCTATCTCTTGGCTCCTTTGGTATGGAAGATGGAGACGGCAAATCCAAAAGGGTAAGGTTATGAGTGAATTGCATTCATAAAAATAAAACCCCTCTTGCCCTTAATTGTTATTTATATAAGGTTGAATTTTAATCATGCAATGATGTGATAATTTCAAATTTCCTACATGATTGTAGTTCATAAATATAAATGGTCGCATTATCTGCATATCAAGTGTAAAGTTCAGAGCGGATGTCTGCATTAAAATTCAGACGCAGATGCATAAGAAATGGTGTTTGTTCTCTCGCTTCTCTCTCGAGAAAAATATTTTTCCTTATTACCTATCACAGTAATAGCAATGACCTACAATATGTTTGCAGATGACCTCCTAAATGACTTGAAAATTAATAGACACCCTCTTCCGGCCCCAACTTAAACCGAATATTATTATTTAAAGCTAACAACGAAACTAGTATACTTTATGATAACAATGTTGTCATCAAACTCATAGAGGTATCAGAGAGCATGCAATTTAAATTACCTTAATTGCATTTCCTCACTTTTCCTTTCCATATGGCGTTCTCCTCTCTTTATGCATCACTTTACCTATGGCAGTGGACAAACTAGTTTAAACATCATAGAAGTGTTTAGGTGCTGCAGTGGTCCAGCAGTACATACGTCTCCTTCTGTTCAACCCATGTGGGCGAAACATCCTACGTGA
>NC_135783.1:193961446-194033946 GCF_051106095.1 Pogona vitticeps
TTAATTAGTAGCAATTTGTTACGTCATTTCCCTTCTGCCAGCACAACTACACAACAGGCTTTTGGCCACTGGTTTGTCAGAATGAGGAGGCCCAGCACAAAAACAGAAGGTATTGATTATTTTTCCTTTCCGTGCCAACATCATTTTTGACCAGTAGAGTAATGTTACATTTTAAGGTAGCAAAACTTGGTTTATGGGTAGTGAAGAGTGAACCCCCTTTGGATCAGTCGGGACTTAGCTTGCTTTTTGAAGACTTTCATTCCATGCATGTATCTGTGCTAAGGTGAGAGCTTCAGTGGGCTCTTAAGGTTTGTGTGCTCATGGAAATGATGGTGTCATCCATGTGTGTTGCTTTATGATCCCTACTGGTACCTCATGGGCTCTCTGAGGCAAACAGTGGAATCCATTCACACCCCTCTTCAGAGTTGAGGGCAGGCAGGCCAGAAGCCACAAGGAGAGTGGGAGGTAGTAATAGTTTAAGGTGGCCTACTGGGCAGGTTCTGGAGGAAGATGCCAGAGGCACTCTGGGCTGGTCCAAGATAATTTCCTGCCTGAAACTAAGAAGGAGATTGTGCTATCCTTATTCTATGTATAAATATCAATTAGCTTAGCAGCTTGTATTTGGAATTTTGCCTTGGAGGGTTATCTTCAAGCATCTCCTGCTACGGGTAAGCTTCTTCAACAGTTAAACCAAGTCTTAGTCACCAAACAACAGCTTTGGGGACATATCTGATCTCCTTTGCCCTAACTCCCCTGAAAGTGTCTGATGAATGATGAAAGTGGGGAATTAAAATTGTGGACCCCTCCATACACATTTTCAAATTCCCCTGCAGCTATGAATCCTGACTTGGGTCACTCTCTGTCTCTGATTATCTTCTGTAAAGTCAGTCTCACAAATTGGGATTTCCATGCATGAATTTGGTTTAGTGGATCACACAGGAGTCAGCAGACAAAGAGCAGAGGAAATTGCCAATCTGTTATTATGGGTGGCTCTGCTGCAGCTATCAAGATTTTCAGGAGGCACAGTTATCACAGAGCTACCTGAAAAAGCTGGTTGCCAATTTCCTCATCATTTGCTTTCCTCCCCCCTGCCCCAGCATTTTTGTCACTAGATTATCTGGCATCATTGCTTAAAAAAAGATTTAGAGACAAAGGGATGCTCAATTGTAGGGAACTGATTGTGACAAACCCAGACCTACTGGGATCTGCCACACGTTAACTAAGCTGCCACCAACCATTCCCTATAAGAAGTCACACAGACCAGGGATGGATTTTTAACCAATAAAAGAATAAGGTTTATTTAAATACAACACACAGGGAAAATAAAATGATCAGGTGAATAAGATATAGTAACGTGGCTTAGTCTCATGCATACATGCATACAGTTTGGTTCACACAGAACACTTAACTTGAAGCACAGACCCTGAACCTATCAGTTCTGGCTAACCATACAGACACCTGAACCTATCAGGTTGGTACTGACACACAGTAGTACCCTGTCTGACACACAGACTCCCACACCAGCTTCTTCTTCCCAGCTGCTGCTTCGTCACATCCCAGCGTCTCCTAACTTCTCCACACACGCATCACATATATATACAGTACAGCCCCTCCTCCTGATGTCCCGCCTTCCACTCCCCATAGGATGGAACTTTCCCTCCAAACCCATGACAGACAGGTAACATCAGTGCTGTATGTAACACCTCCCCTCTTTATAAGTTGTTTTGTAGGGGGAAAGCTAAGGTGCTTTTTCCCAAAAAACAACCTGGATAAAACACACAACAACAGTTATACATACCATATCATACTTACTTATACTCACACTTTAAGTTAACCATATCAATTAGGCATTTAAACATTTACCATATACATTACATCAATTTACCTTTATTCATACAAACCAAGTTCAAAAAACAGGTACATTTAACTTTTTGTCATCAATATATATACATAGTCCATGTTTCTTTCGCCGTCTTCATTCTTCAGGTCTTCTTGACAAGGCGTCAGCAACACAGTTCACTGACCCTCTGACCACCTTCACTTCAAAGTCATAGTCCTGTAGGTTTAAAGCCCACCTCATAAGTTTGCTATTGTGGGTTTTCATTGTCTTTAACCATTGCAGTGGTGAATGGTCAGTGCACAGAACAAAATGTCTTCCCCAGATGTAAGGCTTGGCCTTCTGGATCGCGTAGACTATGGCCAAACACTCCTTCTCCACGGTTGCCAAATGTCTCTCACCTTTTTGAAGTTTCCTACTCAGGTAGGACACTGGATGCTGGTCACCATTCTCATCCTCCTGGCAAAGAACTGCTCTTACCCCGCTGTTAGACGCATCGGTGTAGACGATGAACTCCCGGTCGAAGTCTGGAGCACGCAGCACTGGATACTGGACGAGCGCCTCCTTCAACCTCTGGAACGCCGCCTCACAGTCGCTGGTCCACGGGATGCGGTCATCAGCCTTCTTCCTCGTCAGATCGGTCAGCGGAGCCGCAATCTCGCTAAACCTCGGGATGAACTTTCTGTAGTAGCCCACCAACCCAAGAAATGATTTGACTTTTTTCTTGGTGTTGGGTCTGGGCCAATCACGAACAGCTTCTATTTTGGCCTCCAGGGGTTTTATCACGCCTCCCCCTACCATGTGACCCAAGTATTTTACTTCTGGGCTACCCAGCTGCAGTTTGTTTTCTTTGCAGAGCCTAGGCCAAAGCACTCCCTCCCCTGGGTTAAAGTGCCTCTCCCCGGCTTTCTGGTCATCCCAAACTTTCTTTCTGACCTTTTGAGCTTGCAGGGTCTCTGCTGCTAGCTCTAGGTTTCTCTTTAGGTCCTTCCTTAAAGAGTCTATATATGTCACAACGTCTTGTGGGTCATCCTGGGTGATCTGCTCCCAATTTTGTTTGATCAAATCAAGGGGCCCTTTCACCCTTCTCCCAAATAAAAGTTCAAATGGACTGAACCCGGTACTGTCTTGTGGCACTGATCGATAAGCAAACAAAAGGGATTGCAGCTTCTGGTCCCAATTGTTTGGATTCTCTGCCAAGTAAGCCCTAATCATGCACATTAGAGTCCCATTGAACTTCTCAGTTAACCCATTACTTTCAGGATGATAGGCAGTAGTTTCCTTGTGCTTAATTCCACAGATTTGCCATAAGCGTTTCATGAGCTTTGATGTGAACGATGCGCCCAAATCTGTGATTATTTCTGAGGCAAATCCCATCCTGGACATATACCCCACCAAGGCATCTGCCACTGTGTTAGTTTCAATGTTAGTCAAGGGAATGGCTTCAGGGTACCTCGTGGCATGGTCCACAATAGTGAGAATGAACCTGTTCCCCCTCTTTGTGGCCTTGGGCAAAGGTCCCACAATATCCACCCCTATGCATTTGAACGGAGTGTCAATCACAGGCAAAGGGCACAACTTTGCTTTGGTCCTGTCGCGGCTATTCCCCTGCCTTTGACACACATCACATTGTTTACAGAACTCCCTGATCTGCTTCCCTATGTCAGGCCAGTAAAAATTCTGTGTGATTCTCTGCTGTGTTTTGTTCACCCCTAAGTGCGCAGCAAACATGTCAGAGTGCCCCCTTTGTAAGATCATGGGGCGATACTTTTCAGGTAGCACCAGCTGACTTCTGATCCCATCTCCCCCTTTTGAGATATTCCTCAGGGTCTCTCTATATAAAATCCCCTTTTTCTCCAGAAATCTCACTGGGGTTTCAGGTGTTAGCTGGGCGTCAGTCACCTGTTCAAAACACTTCTGGAGAGTGGCGTCTGCCTTTTACTCTTGTCCAAATCTGCTGTCTGTGGTTAAGGTTTCCACCACAGCTTCTGAACTCCCCCCACCTGCTTCCGTCTCTGGCTCATCATTACCCCCCTGAACTGTCCCCGTGGTGGCTTGTGAACGTGTAATCACTAGCACCCGTTTCACATGTTCAGCCAGGTCATTTCCCACGAGCACGGCTGCTGGCAGAGTCGATGAAATTGCTAGCCGCCAAACTCCCCTCCAGCCTTGAAAGTTCACAGGTACCTCCGCGACTGGCAGTGAGATTACCTGCCCCTCAATCCCTGCCACCTTCATGCTCTCATTTGGGATTACACATTCCCTAGGAATAATATCTGGATGGCACAGGGTCACCTGAGAACAAGTGTCCCGCAGCCCCCGATACTGATGGTCAAGTATTCCTACGTCCACCCCTGCTGTTTCAAACAACTGAGAATCTGTTCTCACCAACAGGCAGCGCCTGACCTCTACAAGAGGACCATTTTCCTCAGCCTGATCAGCAGATGTAGCTGTTTCAGATTGAGTAGCCATGGCAACAGGCTCCCTCAGTGACAATGAGCCTTGCTCTTTCTGGACACAGAACACAGCTTTTGGCTTGGTCCCACTCGAATCCTGAGCACAATTCCTTTTAGCTGCTTTAATTTCTCACACTCTGAGATTAGATGGCCCTTTCCCTGACAGAAATAACATTTTCTGGTGTATTTTGATTCTCTCTCATCTTGTTTTGGTTTTCCCTCCAAAATCTGAGGTCTTGGTTTCATTTCTGAGGGCTTCCCTTCACCATGGGCCCCTCCCCCTTGCTGGCTTTTCCCTGGTCCCTGAGAGTACTTGCTGTAGGTTTCTTTGGGTTTTCCTACAGATTTCTCCTCACCTAAGGGCTTTCTTATCTGGTAAATAAAATCTGCGATCTCGGCTGCTTCGGCCACAGATCTAGGTTTCCTTTCCCTCACCTGGAATTTCAGTTCCCCATGCAGGACTGAATAGAACTGTTCCAGCGCTATCAAGTCTTTGAGCTGCTGAAAGGTCTCTGTCCCCTCCTGAGATAGCCATTTCTCTAGCAGCCTCACCAATTGAGCCCCCACTTGGGTAAAAGTCTGCTCTGGTTTCTTTGTGAGGGACCTGAATCTTTGCCTCAGCTGTTCCGCATTTATCCCATGTCTTGCAAACACCAGTTTTTTAAACTCTGCAAAATCTCTCATCAGTTCCTCAGGCATCTCTGAATAAACCTCAGCCAGGCTACCACTGATTAAAGATCGCATGATGGTCATCTTCTCAGTTTCCCTCACTGAGAAGTCCACAAACGCTCTTTCCACTAAGGAAAAGAACACCTCAGGACAATCTCCCTTGTGGTACACAGGGAATTTCTTCAGGTCAGCTTTAGACAGTTGGCCTCCCTCAGAATCCCTATTGTTATTATTGTTCTGGTTCATCAGTTCCAATTTTCTTAATTCAAACGCCATTCTCTCTCTCTCCAATCTTTCCTCCCTCTCCATTCTCTCTCTCTCTAATTCAAATTGCCTTTGTTTCTCTCTTTCCCTTTCCTCCACTTCAAATTGCCTCATCCTCAGTTCATGCTGTTGGGCTAGGAGTATTTTTCTGAGTTCTGGGTTTTGTTCTCCCGTGCTGTCATCCTGCACTGAGCCAAATTCATCCTCAGAACCTTGGTCCACCTGGGGTTCCCTCGCTTCACCCATTTCTGCCATTTGGCTTCGAGTCAAGGGCATAATCCCCCCCAGAACAGGCTGCTTTAAAAAGTCAAGCCTCAAAATAAAACGACCACTTTTTTTTCTTTTGCCTCAGAACCAGCTTTCCCTATAGATTGCTGCTGTCCTTCAGCACTAACTTGCAACTGTAGCGAGTTAGAGTCTACCCCCCTCTGCTGGGCCTCTCAGCAGACAAGCTAGCTCACTGCTATTTCACAGTTTTGCCTCAGCTTTTTTTTCCCCGCCAAAACAGGCTGCCTCAGAGCTCCCTAATCTAGTCCCCAATCTGAGGTTACACGTTCTTCTACTAGTGCACCCCCCCCCCCGTGAGGTACACCTAGAAGATTACCTACGTGCTCTCAGATTGTCCCTGACTAGACCCCCCTTGCTCTGGGCACACTTGCCAAGGCTTTTCTGGACCGCTGGACAACTGGACCAGTCGTATCCCACACGCTGGACACCAATCAATGTGACAAACCCAGACCTACTGGGATCTGCCACACGTTAACTAAGCTGCCACCAACCATTCCCTATAAGAAGTCACACAGACCAGGGATGGATTTTTAACCAATAAAAGAATAAGGTTTATTTAAATACAACACACAGGGAAAATAAAATGATCAGGTGAATAAGATATAGTAACGTGGCTTAGTCTCATGCATACATGCATACAGTTTGGTTCACACAGAACACTTAACTTGAAGCACAGACCCTGAACCTATCAGTTCTGGCTAACCATACAGACACCTGAACCTATCAGGTTGGTACTGACACACAGTAGTACCCTGTCTGACACACAGACTCCCACACCAGCTTCTTCTTCCCAGCTGCTGCTTCGTCACATCCCAGCGTCTCCTAACTTCTCCACACACGCATCACATATATATACAGTACAGCCCCTCCTCCTGATGTCCCGCCTTCCACTCCCCATAGGATGGAACTTTCCCTCCAAACCCACGACAGGCAGGTAACATCAGTGCTGTATGTAACACTGATGTCCCCACAAGTCTCCCTTTGCTTCCTGCCTCCTCACCTTAAATGAAGAGAAGCTGGGAAAACCAACACCTGGTCACCCATTGCATCCGCTGAAGTGATCAAACTGCCTGAAATGATGCAAATATGTTCAGTTCTTTAAAAAAGCAGACGCCCCAGTGGCAGAGGGGAAAAATATGGATTAAAGGGTGGGGGATTTGGGGCTGATTCACATTGACTTGTATATCATATAGCCAACAGGAAATAATGTGCAGTGTAAATGAAAACAATCACATATTATTTCCCAAATTATTTGTTAATGTAGCCTTAGCATCTCAATGACCTTGGCCCTAAGTTTTTCCTAGGGTGGATCTCCCACTGCCACTGAAGTTTGGTGGCATGGTGTCAAAAATGTTTTTCTTCATTTCTGGACACACCCTCCACTTTTACGGCAAAGTGAGATATGTGTGGAATGTGCATCTTGTCTTAGAAGAGAATTGGACTTTGTGGAGGCTTCCAGGAACCCAGTTCTTTTCTGAAACAAGATTTATAAGGTTTTCCCTGTGTGCCTTGAACTGAAGAATTTATTTAGAGATGGCCATGAACTGCTGGTTCATTTTTTAGCTGAACAGGTTTGACACTTCCTCATCCTGCCTACACTAGTGGGTTCCCACTTGCATACAGTGCCCAGAGGAGGCAGGGCAGGGAAACTGGGGCACTGCCTTTGAGTGGGTGCCTGCTGGAGGAGGCAGGGCTAGGGAACGATGAACACCTGTTTGGTCGAGAAAGGAACTGGCACAAACCACTGAACCGCTAGTTTGTGCCCATCTCTAATTTAAATAGAAAAATGAGAAAAGGCTGCATCACTGAAATCAGCAGTAATGGCAGAAACTCCCAGAACTACAAAAACAATCTGTGGCTGCATGAAGCATTCCGGCTACACTTTTTCCACCCCCAACAAACAAACAAACAAACACAAAAATACCTTTCCTAAGGAACATATCTTCAAGTACCAAATGTTTATATTATAAGAAAAGATGCTAATGCATCTGATCTGGTCCAATGTGGAATCATAAAGGTTTTATAAACGTAAGAAGTAGCAGAAAAGTGATTTACAATGTATTTTTCTGCTTTATCAATAAGCTCACCATTCTCCTCAGTAAGAGGCAAGGAAGGTAACAGGGTACAAAAAAAGAAGCTTGTCAAAGTAGTCATAGCAGGTTGAGGTTGGAACAAGTCAACTTATAGAACCATGGTACAAGAAAGGACTTTCAAACCCCTGTTCAGCACAGAATCTATAACATACCAGCCAAACAGAGAATTGCTGGCAGGTGAGTCCTCAAGCAATGCACAAACACCTTCAGTCAAGTAGTTTTAGAAGAGGTAGCCATGTTAGTCTGCGCTAGTATGCAGACTAACAAAACAAAATTTTAAAAAACACCTGAAGGTGTACTTGTCCACGAAAGCTCATATAGCCCATTTAGCAGTTAAGTCTTTAAGGTGCCACAACTTTTTATCTTCAGTAGAGGAGACCTCAATGGATGTGGTGGCACTGTGGGTTAAACCACTGAAGCCTCTGTGCTGCAAGGTCAGAAGACCAGCCGTCGTAAGATCAAATCCACGCAACGGAGTGAGCTCCCATTGCTTGTCCCAGCTCTTGCCAACCTAGCAGTTCGAAAGCATATAAAAATGTGAGTAGATAAACAGGTACCACCATGGTGGGAAGGTAATGGTGTTCCGTGTCTAGTCGCGCTGGCCACGTGACCACGGAAACTGTCTATGGACAAACACTGGCTCTACAGCTTGGAAACGGGGATGAGCACTGCACCCTAGAGTCGGACATGATTGGACTAAATGTCAAGGGGAACCTTTACCTTTACCTAGAGGAGACCTCAGTGCTTTCCAGGGTAATCAGTTCCACCTTCACATAATGCTTATCATTAGGAAGTTTCCGCTTGCTTCAGCAGTCCCTTCTGGTCCCCTTGCTCTTGTGCAGCAGGGAGGAAATGAAAACAGTCTTCTGTATTACAGTCATTTTGGTGTTAGAAGACTGCTATCGTTTCTCTCCTTTGTCTTCCCTTTGATTTTTACAATACTTGGTTTTTAGATCCCATCTTCATTGCCTTTCTCATTCCAATCTACCTGCCAAATGTTTGCTACCCATAAATGGACACAGCTCTCCCAAAATGCAGCACACAATAGAGAAGACCTGTTGCTTTCCATGATCTAGAGTCAATATCTTTCTTAATGGAGTCTGTGATCACATTACTTTTTTTTAGCAGTTGCATCCCACTGTTGACTCATATACGTACAGATTGCAATCCACTAATCAAATAGCCTCTCCCCCATCCTATACTAGTGCCCTTGATGATGATGATGATGATTTTGTACTTGCATGCAAAAATGTATATTTATCTCTGTTGACTTCTTTCTGACTAGTTTTTAGTTAGTATTTCAGCATATCTTTAAATTTCTAATTTTTGTTTTTCACGGCGCTAGCTATCTCTTTCAAATTTATACTGAAGGAAGATGGCCATATCTTCTATCCTGTCATCCAATTCATTTACAAAAAAGTATTTAAAATACATGGACTAGATGAATGCCCTGTGGCAGGCATTCCACTTAAAACGTTCTTCCAGATTGATGCTGAACTATTAATATGTATACACTGGCTATCACTGCTCAGTTGTTCCCTTATTGTCCATGTCCATGGTGACAAAATCCGGAAAAAAGGGTCTTGGTTGTACACTGGAGCAGAACTACCTTATGATTTTGCCATGAGATGGCAGCATTATGTTGTTGCTTCCTTAATAATATGGCTTGCAATTTGATTGTACAATGCACAATTTAGCTAATAAACACCCAGTTTTGGCATCATTGTTAGATGATAGCTGTCTTCATGATACTGATCAGTTAATTTGGTACAGGTCAGATTCCCTAGACAGAGAAATGCGACATACAGGAGAAGTCACCTTTATACACAGAAAACATTCTACAGGTGCTCTCAGCATGGGATAGAAAGACTGCACGCAATAAGATCTCGAGCTAACTATGTTGATAAAAATAAGCAAGCTGTCCCATCTAAAGACTTTCAGAATTATCCCCAAAATGATTTCTCTTTGGGGATATGACAACACACACAGCACCCCTCATAAATTGCATTCAAATTATGATGATAAAATTAAGTTTTACTGTTTTTTTAGTTATAGGAGAAAATCTCATATACCTTTCCATAGGTTCATTAACTCATTCTACTTTTGCAGAATTTCTCATAATTTTAGTTCACATTCTGCCTGTGCCTTAGCATTGACCTGATTTAATACCCCAGGATTATAAAATCTGTCAGTCCGTCCGTCCGTCCGTCCATCCATCCATCCATCCATCCATCCCTTCCTTCTCAGAGAGATGTTCATTAATCTGAGACATAAACCAGGTCTAAAATATATGAACTGTTGATAACAGAGATTATTCATGCAATGTCATATATGCAGTGTTCAGCCCCAGTTATAATTGTGAATATTATTGGAAGCTGTAACTATATTGCCTGTTATGATCATAGGATGTGATTTTGGAGCCTTGATACCAGCATTCTTCTGAGGGCTTGCTGAAAGTGAATGGTTGTTGCTATTTCCCCTAATTGTGCTTGCTGGTGGAGGTTAGATGCTCTTTGTTAATTATTAACCATGCATCTTTTACTCTTGTGGACATGATGGTACTTTATTTACCTCTGCGATATTAGTCATCTGTTTACTTCTGCATCTTTGTATGTGCAATTGCTTTCCCCAGCCACCAGCCACCCAAGCCTCGTGGCTTTATGGGGGCAGCAGCCAGGGGCAGCCTCTATCCACACACCCGATCCTAGCAATGGAAATCTCGAGATTGTAATTGCTGTGATGCAGGGCACATTAGTACCCTGTGTATCCTTTTTTCACTTCTCATTTGCATTACCCGCCAGTGCGGACTATTTAACACAGCACCACCCTTGACCAGCCCCTACATGCTCTGTGAGGAATCCATATGGGACAAGCAAAAATCACCTGCCTGCCTGTATTCAAGATCCCAATCACATGAGATGGGCCCAAAATTCCCATCCAGGCCCAAAGCGGCCGCTATGCTCACATGGGATCACGGGGTGGGTGGGCCGCTGCAAAGCCACAGAGAGAGTTGGCGGGGGACAGGCTGTCCTTATAAAGGTGCCCTGCTCCTGCCATTAGTCAGGTCTTGTAGGTAACACTTGTAGGTGTTTCCATCTGTCCATTTCTCTCTGGGGGTGGGTGGGCAAAGAGTTACTCTTTAAATAAAGAAGAGGAAATTGTACAAGGCTCAGCATTAAGGATCCTTCCTCAGTTGCTAGTTAGGGGCCAAGTACTTGTCTCACTGAAAAGACATTTCTGTGCCAGTACGTGAATCTCAGGTAGGGAGGTGGCCAGCCTAGCCTCCCTCGGGAAGCAGTTCCCTAGCCTAGAAGCATCCCAACTCACCGCTGAGGGCTGTTTCTCTTTCAGAGTGGTGGAGCCAAGAGAAAGGCGTCCTCAAAGACCTCAAGACCCAGGCAGGCTCAAATGAGGAGATGAGAGTCCTTTAGTACAAGGGCTACACTTTTAAACCATTGACTGAAACCCAGTCATAAGTCACAATGAGAGTAGGTCCATTGAATCACTAGAGTTTTGGTGAGGCAGCTCCTCTAGAAGTTCCATTGATTCAATGAGCCTGATCTGTGACTTTTGACTGGATTTCAACCATTGTAGCTATATGAGTAAATAATGGGTTGGAAGAATAGCTAATTACTTTTTAAAAAGCCACTTTTGAAGTTTTGGGCAAAGCTGTGTGTAATACACATCTTAGACCAGGGTTAGGGGACTCTTCGATTCACAAGAGACACATCTTATCGCAAGTATTGTAAGGAAGGAAGTGTATTAGATTTCCTCCAAATGTTTGATTTTTCCTTGTCTGAGAATATGTAATAAGTAACAGTCATGACTAATTACAGTAGAACAATGGTTCCCAATCTAGGGTCCCGAGATGTTCTAGGACAATGGCTCCCAGAAATCTTGGCCAGCACAGCCAGTGGTGAAGGTTTCTGGGAACTGTAGTTCAAGAACTTCTGAGGATCCAAGGTTGGGAACCACTGCTCTACAGGTTTATACCAGGAACAATGGAAGGCATGAAAATTCATCATAACAATACAGAGCCACATGGGTAAAAGTACTCCGTTAATGTGAAGAACCCACTTGAAACACATCATTAAACAACTCACTGCAAACTTAGTAACAGTAAGATAATGCTTCTCTCCACTCTTTGGGAGTGAACTGCATTTTGTGTTGCTCTGACTAATTTCTGCTTTCCCTGTATGTCTTGAACAGCAGATAACAAGTCTTAATAAAATCCAGTTCCACTTAGCTGGTGTTGGTCTCTGAGGTGTTCTGTTGTTTTCTTCCACAGCCAACTGGATTCAGCTGCTCTGTAAACTGAGGGAAAATCACATGCTTTCTAACCTTTCTCTCCCTGCTTTGTATGGTAATTTCCTATAAGTCTTATAAGTTTTAATGCTTAGACAGCCAGCACTGAAACTTGAACTAAACAAAGAGGTAGCAAGGATGAAGGAAATTAGACTGAAGTTTTTTGGTGTGTGTGTGTGTGTGTGTGTGTGTGTGTGTGTGTGTGTGTGTGTGTGTGTGTGTGTGTGTGTGTGTGTGTGTGTGTGTGTGTGTGTGTGTGTGTGTGTGTGTGTGTGTGTGTGTGCCACAAGAGAGGAATTTAACCCTCTCCAACTTTCTCTTTGTGATAAAAACTCCACTGTAACAATAGTGCAACCAGGGGTTTAAGAATATGGAGCAAGGGGTATAGTGAGGACAAAATATATGAAAAAAAGATTTAGAGATCACTGCATGTTTACATGGAAGCACCTCAGTTCTGAGCACTCCATGAACAGTGTACATCTTATACATAGGAAGGAAAATTCTTATTTAACCAGTGCTGTATCTTTGGTCTGGTTCAGGAATACCACACCTATTTGTAACATCTTTCTTTCCTTCCTGGAAAAGGAGTGATCAAGGTGTTTAGATAAAGTGATGGTTACCAATCCATAGGACACCCCTGCTGAAGCACATGGAGGATTGTTGGGTATCGTTTGTTATATTCCACTGTTCTTCCGATATGGCCCTCCTCCTTCTCATGTTAATTTCACCATAAGCCAGAGGGGCTTGAACACGTCTTCCTGTATAGCCCAAGGCTACCAAGTACACGACACAGGTTGGTCAGGATGAGAATCTGGGTCTTCCAGGTCCAGTGTTCTAACCAGGAAAACACTCTGGCTTTTTGACAGAAAGTGGAATGATTGGGCTCCTCATCTCATGAGGCAGAGTAAATTCTGCACAGCGCTTTATTGTGAGTTTCTGTTTCCAGATTTAGTATGTGCGGCAAAAGCTACAGCTGAAAATGAGAAATTGTTTCCATGGGAAAACTGATTCAGTAGAAGAATGTTTAGTTTGTTCAAGGAATTGCATCAACTACTTTTTTCTTTCTTTTTCTTAAAAAAAAGATTTGTTTCAACAAATATATAAGTGGTTGCTACAAGATGTGTTAAAAGTGAAATAATGCAGTGTACTCATGCATGCTGGAGTATGGATAATTTGTCAGGCATAAATCTTGAAGTCATTTTTCACTTAATTCTTTCTTTTGACTGGAATCTGAGGTCCAGTGAAGCTATTCCAGAGTTTTTCTAATATTGTCAAACTTCATCTACCTGTTGTTAGCTTGCAGTTTGCTGTGTTCATAATATGAATTATAAAACCTGCATTCCCTAGCCACAACACTTGTAAACAATAATAAATTTTACAGTAGACAGGGTGGAAGTGGAATCTATCCTTCCTCTTCCACTAAAGGTTTTTATGGAAGCAGATATCATGCAGTGATGCTACAAGAGTGTAACACTGTTGAAACATTTTTGCAGGCTATATATGAGGGGTGGTGGTGGGAGAATCCTCATTAAAATTTTGAAAACTTTCTAGTTACTGGTTTTTATCACACACACCCCCCATGCACCTTTGGCATGTTCTTTTGCATTTTATTAAAAACGATGGCTTCAATTCATTACTTTTGATTCAGTTCCTCCAATTAAAGGTGAGTTGCTCAAAACGATGGCTGAGCAGCGGTTCTTGTGAGCAAAAGTAGGGCTGAAGATAAAAGGTATGATGATGGCGAGTGAGGTGCAGAATAGCAATTCAAGGGTAATTAGACTGGAGATGGGAAAGAATTTTGCTAGATTTGACAGGCTCAACATAAGTAGCGTTTTCATCTCAATAAGCTACAGGAAGAAATGCACCTTGCTTCAAGAATATGCACATTTACAAGTGTGAAATAAGCTGTGCATAAAACAATGTGCATGTTTTTGCAAATGAAGAACTAAAACACATACAGTCAAAAGAGCCAGAGGTTGGGGGTTTGATTTCCAATTGTGCATCCCAGAAGAACCCAGCCTGGGTGGCCTTGGGCAAGCTGCACACTCCCAGGGAGCCTCCAGAGGAAGGGAAGGGAAAACCACCTGAGTACGCTCTACCTAAGAAACCCTGAAAAGTCAGAATTGACTTGATGGCATCCAGTTTCCACCAAAACCTTCGTTTCAACGGTTTATGCATGATTTTATATATATATATCTGTGTATGCACATACGAATCCCAAACTTGCAGAGAAGACTGCTTGCGTCATATGACAAGGGGAGAGGAGCGTCACCTGCATTTTATTCCCTAGCTTCCACCAGCATCAGACGTATTGTATCTCATGCATGATACATGCAATACATGATGTCACTATGAAGTGATGAGAAAATTACATCACAATGCATTAATATTATAATAAGCTAAAATAAATAATGCATCACATAATGTATAACATACGGTTGGTGAATGAATATTTCATCATAGCAAGAGTTACCCAGCATAAGAGGATCCAGGGAGGGTGGCGGTGCTCCATGAGGGTGGCTCAGCATGGGGAGCGAGATTGCAGCAGCCTGCCATCTTACATGGCTAGGCATCTTAAAAATTCATTTTTGCAGGCTTTCAAGGAAATTGACCAGGTGCCTCTCAAGTGCATCCCTGCTTCAGTGTGGCATTAATAATAATCTTCTGAAATTAGATTTGCTGCACCATGCAGGAGAATAACCTTAAATGAGTGATACCAAATCTATGCCTTCTCCCCAACAGCTAATCCACTGTTTTAATGTGTAGATCTGACTATCGTTCATACTTAAGCTCCTCTGCACTTCCGAGTCCTGTAAGGCATTTGAATTATACTTGTTTTAATTAATATTTCTTCTCAAATGCTGTTTAGAGTTTCCCAAACTTTCCAGAAGGGACTGGTAATTGCTATTTCCAATGTGCCAGCTGTGCAGACTTATAGCTACCAGACAACACAAGAGGACTTTCACAGCTGAAGTGTGATGGTCCATTGGTTAATTTGTTTGCACTCTGTGGCAGTAGATAACGACCTGCCTGTATCTTCTTTAACACCATTTGTGAAAGAGGACCTTGGCTAATCCCACGGCTAACACCCCTGTGTGATGGGTTGCTTTGTTGCTAAATGGAATAGTGACACCACTTTGTCCTGATTTCATCTACCGTTTCTTACCAGCCTTCCACTGCCACAATTTCAATACTATTTTGTATACGTTTTAGAGCTTGGCATAGTCATTAAGGCTAGCAAATAGGAGACCTAATGGTAACCAACTAAATATATAGTTAAACGTTAATTATGTAACATTAAATGGAAAATTCAAGTATGTATTGTATTCCCTTTATGGTATTAGAGATACCTAGCTTATTGTTACAGTACCTTTGAGAATAACTAGCAGGCTATAGGTGCAGTTCCTCCTCAAACCAATTAGCCAGTCCTGTCATGTTCCGGCCTACTTAACTCACAAGCTAAAATATGAAATAGCTTGAGATGGAGTCTTCATGCTGACTGTGCTCAACGCTGGAACCTTACAATTATCTGTCTTGATTTCTTCTTAAAGCATTCATTCTGGCCCAGCAAGTATTTCCTCAGACCTGAGCCATCAGCTGTCATGTAAGTGAAGGCTGCATAGATTTTTTTTTTATGTGTTGTTGCCACCATCACTGTTTTTTTTTCCCTAAATGACCTGAGCTCTTTAATTGAGGGCTTTGTTGTGATTAAGGAGCAAAGACTCCTTTTGGGGAAACAACAAAAATAAGCTTTATTTCAAGAACTCCAGCTAAGGTAGAAAAATTACTTAGGATGCTACACTGCCTTTGCTTCATACTTGAAAGGGAACAGAAAGAGGACTGAGAAGAGAAGTGAGGTCAACCCTGGGGATACACGATAAAGGAAAAACAGATCATATTAACACAAGGAGAATCACCCTTGGTGCTCCAAATTGGTCTTCACCATTACTATCCACTGTATCCACATTTCTTACTAAAAAGTAATGTATTTTCCTCTTCTTTTCCCTTCAGTCTTCACTGCCAGAATTACATGTTATATTATGGACTGAAGCTGGAAGTGATGTAGAGATAACAGGTACTTAAGGAGTGTGATTACCAGTTCAACACCCCCAATGAGTTTTCATGGGGGAGGAATCAAACCCAGGCCTCCTGAGTCGAAGTCCAGTACACTACACTGGGTATCCCATCGAAACAGCAACTGGGAGAACTGTTTCACTGGCTTTCTCCAGGGGAAGGAGAAATTCTCTAAGTTTCTGGAAGGGAGAGCTTACTCTTACGAGTGGTTTTATATAGCATTGTGAATCTAGATGTTTCTCAATCCCACAGTTTTATACATAATTGTCTGTCTTCCTCCCCCACCCCTTCCCCAGTATTTTTTGGCCAGCATAATGTCCTTGGCATTTTCTCAATAAATCCTCAGGATAATTCCATAGAAATTGTGAGGAATTGATGTGATGCTCAGGAGGACTCCTTATCAGCACCTAGATAAACCTTACCTACTGCTATGCAGGCAAACCAAGAATAGTAATAGATTGCCTCTGACCATTATGGGCCATTGGCAGGTTATTAAGAGCAAAATGGCAAGCAATGATGGCTGTGGAAGGCCTCATTTTTGCAAAGGCAAACCCACCCAGATAACAATATATTTTTTTTCCCTGACTCTTACGTTGTGGGATTCAGTTTGTAGGTATGTCGTGTTGGCTGAAATCCAGCAGTATCTCACAACTTGAGTAGGCCTGCTGAATCCATGGAACTCACAACAGAGTTGGCTCACCAAGTCCCCACTGATCCAATGGGCCTACTCTAGCTGTGACTTATGACTGGGCTTCAGCCACCATTAGTGGTGGATTACACAGCATTTTGAATGTATGATTATGCGGCCTTCTGCCCTGGATTCTAGGCAACTAAACAGAAGTATTGTTGCCCTTGTCATGGATTTTCTGCTCAGTATTAAATCTGACAGTCCTGTGCTGCTTCTGTACAAAGTACGTATTATCCTCTGTAGGATTTTTATCGCTCTCGTTTTGCTCTTATCAATTCCAGCCTCTTATGCTGGCTAGTTTCAAATGACTGTGCACACAAGCTGTGCAGGATTATCAAACTTAATTTTGCATGGGAAATTGATGAGAGTGGCAAACTAATAAACAAATAAGCAGTGTTCAGTATTTCTCCCATTGCTCCTCTGGAAAACCTGCTGGTCTCTGTTGGGATCCAAGGGAGAATCCCTGCTGGGCTGAAATGTCAAAAATTGCCAGAATCGAAAAATCATCTAAGTGCTCATTACATCCCTAGGTTGCAGAAAATGTTTGTTCTTTTCCCCCTGGGGATTCTTGCTTCTGCAACTGATCACAAAAGCCGTGGTTTTGCCACAGTGGGCATCGCTTTGCTTCCTCCATGTTGTCTCCTGCCTAGTGTCATGGAAGGGCTTCATAGTGGTGGTGCTAAGGGACAGGCGTGAGGAAATATTTTCAAAGATTTTCACAAAATGAAAGTCTTAGAAAACTCCTGAGGAAAACATCATGTGATTTTTGGCTCACCATTTCTTTTCATTCTCCTGGATTCAGCACATTTCCCAGGTCTTTTTCCAGGGTTTATTGCCAATCTTCTGTGCCTTTCTTGTAGAGTTTTTTTTTATTTTACTTCCACTACTTCCCTTTAAGCCCATAGTTGTGATGAAGGAAGGCAGTGTTGTGTGCAGCTCTAGAGAAAAAAAGTAACGATAGCACTGTGCCATCATTTACCATTAAATGATGGCACCTCACCATTAGTCTGCAGCTTCTCTGGCTGCCCATCCTTCTTGATTTGAAAAACCTTGTGGAAAGTGTTGTCTTTTGACATCTTCTGAAGATTTTGTTTGAGGCATGGCAAGCCCGGTAGGTGTGTGGCTGCCTGCCTGAGATTATTGTGGTGTGCAGGATAAGACATACCTACACCTCAGCCATCTCACAAGTAATGATAGAGTCCTGAGCCCCACACGAGTCTTTCTCCAGAATTTCTCCTCCTTTGAAATTCTTTTCAAGCAGGAATACTGTACTGTCAAATTGAATTTTTTTGGCTCGGCAATAGTTAGAACAGTCTTCAAATCCCTAGCTTGTCCAACGCCTTGCTTATGTTTTCTGTAGTCAGAATCTCAATGAGACCATTAACCAGACAAGTTCAACGTGGTCAACATTCACTCATATCACCTGCCTGACATTTTCCCTTTGGGCATTTATCCTTAGAATGCTAAACAGGGTTGTTGAAGCCAGTGATCAATAAATTTAGAATCCTCTTTTCAATATAAATATCTGAAATTTGCCTTCTTAGTCAAAGTTAATTAGAGTAACAGCCAACCAACACAAACGGATACGCAATTCATCCTTTGATCCAAGCATCCCAGAGAAGATACACCTTTCCCCTCTGTCTGGAAATGGCATCCACTGCAAGAAGTTGCATTGCTACCAGTTTTATCCCCGAATGCCTGGAATAAGGTTTATGTGGCTTTATTTTTGAGAGAGACAGACAATGGTTGCCAGGGTTGACGGATGAAATAATCTCTATTTTTGCAAACAAGAGTACAGTACCTGTAAAGGGGAGGAAAATCCCAACAACTAATAATTTAACTCACACAATAAATGGGTCTAAGAGATTAATAACGGAGTAAAAGTCATTTTTCTTAAATCAACAGATGGAAAAACAATGTGAAACAAATTCTAATTGACGGATTTCTGAATGTATTTTAATTCTACAGCTCACTCACAGCTTCAGGATTATACAATATATGAAAAGGTACATGTTATCCTGGCTATATTACAGGAACTTCCTGTAACCTCTCCTCCAGACTATAAATCCCATAATCTGTAGCCTGGGAAACTATTTGGTTGATAGGAGAACCAGTTTGACACATTTGTAAGCCACCAGATTGGAGAAGAATGTTTGCATGGACAGTTAAGCCTTCTCCTTTCTCCTCCTGGTTGACCTTCTGTTTAGTCTAGCTGTACTCTAGTTGTACAATTAATATCTGGCTGGACTTTTGTCTTGAAATGGCTGTGTGTTTCCTCCCAGTTAACTGGGAATTGATTTTTTGTAGGGTTGGGTGTCTAGCATTGGGATGCATTGTGCTGTCCAAGTCTTTTTTTCTAAAAAAAGTTTCACAAGTATTTGTTGGAGTTTTTATTTGCAATCTCGCATGCTGCCTGTAGTTTGATTAGAAGAGACATTTCTAGGCTGAGGCAATTATCTATTCAACACTAACCATTCCTTCCAGCCTTTGAATCCATAGAGAGCCCTGAGCAGTCTCTTTCCCTCTCTTTAGTTAGTTAGTGGCAGCTGTTTCTTTGCTGTTGATCACTTCAGTTGTTTATTAAGTATGGATTGTGTACAGTAAAGAAAGTACCATTCACAAGTCTAACTTCAAGTACTTGTAAGGAAAGAATTTTTAAAAATTCTTTCTCCTACCAATGTCTCGGAGTGAGATATTGAGACTTTAAGTGACAACTAACAAGAAAGGAGTGAACTCTGGGGAAACTTGTAGTTGTTCTCCTCCGTGGATCTCTGTACTTCTACTATGTAGCAAAAGGGAATTTTACCAGAAATTCAAAACTCTGCAATAGCATCCAGTTCCTTGTTTTCCTGCACCATATTCTTTGAACCATGGTAGACTCTAGTTTCAAATGCCACATTAAGAAATTGAATGCTGAGAAAACAACACCAAACTGAAGAAGAAAAACAGCCACCCACAAATAAAGTATTTCTGCCCTACATCAAAGGGGTCACGGACCACATAGGGAAACTTTTGAAAAAACACAACGTACAAACATTATTCAGACCCATCACAAAGACACAACAAATGTTATGGTCAGCAAAGGACAAATGGGACCCCCTCATCACTACAGGAGTATACCGGATACCTTGCAGTTATGGCCAGGTATATACTGGGACCACAAAATGCAGCATCCACACTAGAATCAAAGAACATGAAAGATACTGCAGGCTAAAATAATCAGAAAAATCGACAGTAGCTGAACATGCCCTGAAATGAAGATGGACATGAAATTCTATTTCGAAATACAGAAGTACTGGACAACACCAGCAACCATTACATTAGACTACACAGGGAAGCCACTGAAATCCACAAACATCAGCACAGCTTCAACAACAAAAAAGAAAGTCTAAAACTCAACAAAGCCTGGCTCCCAGCAATGAAAAATACAGCCTGCAAAAAGGTCAACGAACTCTACCCAGCCACAAGGACCGGTGATTGATCACTGCACACAAAACACTAGCTAACAACACCCATCAATCACAGTGACAGATCATCTCCCCCCTTATCACAACAATACACCCATAACAAAAAACACCCTGATCACCCAATCTCCTGAAAAGAACAAAAAACTGATCCCACAGGTATGAATACTCAATTATCCCACACACTACACCAGAACACAAACAGAGTGCCGGCCATAGAGACTGGCAAAATGTTAGGAAGAAAATCTTCTAGAACATGGCCAAACAGCCCGAAAAACCTACAACAATCAAATGCTGAGATGTTTATAGATTTAAATTAATATGTCTATAAATTAATCCAGAAACTTGACATTTCTTGACACAGATGTGACCTGCATAGTCAATTTCAGCACATCCTTTATAGATCAAGCATACTCTGAAACATCTATCACATTCACTGTATACAAAACTGACATTAGATTATAACACCTTCATCAGTTGACTGATAGGATAGTTTGCTGTTTAGTGATATATGTCACATCTGTAAATTGCAAGGCGTTAGCAGAAAACTAAGGACAAAAATTTTTTTTCTATGCAATCCATTATAAATTTGCCTGAGTTGCCATATAGAAAAGAATGAATATAAACATGAATCCCTGAACAAGAACCAACAGAAAGTAATAAAAAGCACTGATCACGACAATAATAAAGCTCTAATTGAAGCTGTTAGGGATATTTGATCTGTGAGCATTAAAAGTAGGCAAACACTCTGGCCAAGATCCAGTAGTGAAATTCTGCTAGCAAAACACTGGGATCCTGTGGAATCAGAAGGGAATGCTTACACTTCCTTAGAACCACAGAGCTGGAAGGGGCCCTATGGCTCATCAAATCCAGCCCCTTTCAAAGAGGTCCTGTGGGGAATCGAACTCCCAGCTTCTGGCTCTGCAGCCAGAGACCTCAACCACTGAGCTGACTAGTAGTTTTCCTCTTGAATCTCCATATCTGATGTCTGGATAACCTATCTGGAGTTATTTTTGGCTGAAACAGAAGGATGAAGTTGAGAGCGGGGAGGAAGAAAGTCCACTGAGATCTCCAGCAGAATATGAGATCTCCTCCTATAGAATGATCTTTGATCATGGGACATAGCTGGATAATGGAAAGTGCCCTTTTTTGTATAGGCATCCTTCAGTCTCGAGAGACTATGGTAACATGCTCTGAATTGAGGAGTGTCCTCTCCAGAGCATGAAGCCCGGGTAAGGTAATATGGAGGATAGGCTGTTACCCAAGCAGCAGATCCCCCCTCTCCACATTGCTGAAATGGTCCAATGGAAAGGCAAGAGCCAATACAACTGGTTCCAGCAATGTCGCAGGAGTTGGCAGAACGACACATGCTGCCTTTGGGACTCCAGCTCCGGATTTTGCCTCGAGGTTAACTCCTGAAGCCTTTTCCATGAGTGGATATAGCCACAAGGCAGGGGAGGTTTGAAATTGGAGTTTTCCTTCTCCTAGATGGGCTGCCTTCCATGGCTGATGAGACCCACCTACCCGGCCTGCTCTTTAATAGTACAAAAGTATGATCTGATCCTTAAAACTTTCCTAACTCCCAGGCTTATGCAAATCTAATTGGCTTTCCTATTTACCATATTAAGGCCCTTTAGCAGCTGCTTTACAGCAGTGCTGGGATTTCCCCAAAGCCAGCTGCCAAAAGGTACTTTCTGTGGGGGGCGCTTTTCATGGGTGTATAACTCAAATGTATAAAACCCACTCTTCACCAAACTTGGAAAGATTGTAGAGGAGAGTCTGTAGAAGCTTCTCTGCAATTTTGGTGTTTCTAGGTGCCTAGGGCCATTCAATAGCTCAAGGAATTGATGAATCAAAAATCACTAAAAATGTCATAAATTCGTATTCATTGGGGTGTTGCTTCAGATGAATATGAATTGACAAATTGGTGATTTTTGACAAATTTTGCAATTCATTTTTTAATCTGTGCCCATCTCTATTTTTCCTCATTTATGCACCAGCTGTAGACTATATCAGACACCTGTGAGACTTTGGGGTGTATGTGTGTGTGTCTAAAGCCCCCAGAATTCCCTGCTAGGACAAATCCAGAAGATTTCTGGGTGTTGCAGTTAAAAAAATATGAACATCTCATCCCTTTGCTACTACTGTTGCTGCAACTGCTGCTATTGCTACTAACCTGGTTAGTACCAGTAGTAATAAAAACAATTTGTAAACCAGCAGAATTTTTTCTCATCTTTTATTCTTTTCTCTTCCCCAGGATTCACCTTGAGGAGACAACACAGAAACCTGGATGCGTTTATCTTAAGTGTTCATGGATCTTCTGTGGAAATCAAAAGTGATTGCAGATCCAGGCCAATCAATCAATCAATCAATCAATCAATCAATCAATCAATCAATCAATCAATCAATCAATCAATCAATCAATCAATCAATCAATCAATCCCCAGCCCATGCCCTACTCTGCCCCCAATTAATCATTCAACATCTTCTTAAAACATTTTATTAAACTGATTATGGATAAATGACAGGTCACTGCTTCAATTGGTTGCAATAGAATATAGTATTGGCACAGTACAAAGGATCGGATACTGGCATAGGGTGACCCACCTGCGATCTGATGCCCCTTTTATAACTTTTTTGAGACATCAAGGGATGAATTGGGCATAGCCCCCCCCCCCGGTGCTAGACCACTAGGGGGACGTATCAAATTCTTTGGCAACCCATCAAAGAGTTATACTCCTAACAACCCATCCCCATTCCCTGATCTATCTGGGAATCTCCAACCTGGGATAGGGTCACTGCCTCTTTCCCTTACCTAGTATCCATTCCTATGCATGACAAAGCGCCTCCTATCCTGTAACCAGTGAATCCTGTGATAGAGATACCAACTCAGAATTACAGTGATTTTTGCAATTATCAGAACACAGAATTATTATTCTTAACCCCCAATGGTGACTTGGAAACACAGGACAGGCGGGCAGGAGAAGATCCACAGTCACCTGTGCTGTTTTAAGCAACTGACAGGTGAATCAGAGTGAAAACCCCTTCTCTCCAGTTTCCCCCTCGGCCTAAGTGGCCCAATCCCTGACTAGCTGCAGCATCTGGCATGCCACCATCCATCAGTCCCAAGGATTCAAACAATGGTGGCAGTATGGGTGCATTAGCTCCAGGCACAGACTGGCTTCACTGGCCCATAACCAGTGCCCCCCCCCCCAGGTATGATTGTGACTGGGGGACTCAGATTTATTTTTTAGCCCCCTGGCAGCTCCTGCTGTAAGTAAAGTTACATCTACTGGCTCTAGTAATAGGTGGGCCCCTGATACAGAAGTTTGTTTTCTTTTGATACAGACCCCATTTCATCATCTAGAGTAGACTGTGTGTAGATTATATCTGATATAACCAAGTCCTACTTTGTTTGTGTGGTCCATGTTGTGTTGCTTTGCAACAGTCTATAGGTTTTGTGAACACAGAGGCACAATATCAGTCTGAAGAAGGTGAGCCACCTCATTTGGAATGGGGTGGACGGCATATCTATTGTTAGATAAAGTATAAACATTTACCTCTATTATCCTGCTCCGATGCCATCAGTTTCCTGCCTGAACTATACTGCCAGGCAGAGAGAAAATTCTCTAATTATAAGGCAAAAGGCATGAGCCCTCTTATTGTTATGCCGCCTGCCTCTTGTCTCTTGGGAGACTCTTTGCAGATCCTTTCTTTTTACACACACACACACACACGCACACACACACAAACAGACAAAGCTATTTTATCAGCATCAGTCAAAGGGATGAGTGCATCTTTCTATGGCCCTTTCAAGCAGCTGTTGTGTTTCTGAACGGTTATAGAATCTTTATGGCAATTTAACTTGAAATTTAAAAACAGCAGGTGGCTGAGTAGTCCTTTTTTTATATATTTCGTGTGGATATTCTTTGTGCTGGTTACAGCACCTTCCATCAATGCTCTAGGCAGGGCTGTTTCAGGAAAGGAAGGGAAAGGACAATTTGTTCGAAAAAACCATCTGTTGTAAAAATGTATATAGATATCTTTTAGCCAGTGGGAAGCTGTGCAAAAATAGCACAACATTCATAACAAAAACTGCATAAACTGCACTGAGTCCCCACTATGAAGGACAAGATAAAATTTATTTATGTATTTAATTAATTAAATCATATTTATTTATGTATTTAATTAATTAAATCATATTTTGCACTTTTACAGAAGTCTTCAAATTCCATTTCTCAAATGCACAGATTTTCTCTCTGATCCACCTCAATAACCTTGTTGCCTTGTGTTAGGGAGATTTCGGCATGGAGTGCATCCTCATTTAGTGCACAAGAGGAAAACAGGTTCAGGATATATATCCTACCTACCTGTGGGAACTCAATTTTTAAAAATGTAAAGTCTGTCTTTCCATGAATCCAAGAACCTACACTGAATGCAGCACATGTCATCAACTTATTGCCCAAAATCCTGTTGCTTAGTAAAGTAAATTGGGCACATTGAATTAATGGGAAATGATGAGTAACTCCTCCATAAGTTCCACTGATTCAAACAGACCTACTCTAACAGTGACTTGGGGCCTGTTCAGACTGTGTGGGCTGGATCAGGATGCAAAGGGTTGGTTGAGGTCGGGGGAGGACTAATTTGCCATTTGGCATGCTCCTCCTGTCTGAATGGCATATTGACCATATGTGGCGTGGAAGAAGCATATAACTGAAGAGATATCAAAAATTGGTTTTTCTCTCAGTATACTTATAGCAATGGGTCTCATGGATGCCATCAAAGAGGCGAAGTTAAGGGTATGGAATATTGAACTACAGGACCATGTTGGCCAGTTAGGAAAGTCTAACTTTCTTAACAAATTTGCTTTTATCACCTCTTCGTATTTAGCTAGCACTATGTCATCTAAAGCTATAAGGGCTTTTACGCTAGTTAAGCTTAATGAACTACCTTCTGAGCTTCTGGAGGGAAGATTTTGAGGTTTGCCTACATCAGATTGTCTCTGCCCTTGTAATAGTGATAAAGTTGAATCAGTTGGTCATGTTCTCCTTTTCTGTACTTGCTATCTGGATCTACGTATGGAAATTTTACTACCTATTATCTGTAAATCTCCCAGGGAGATCAGAGGAGGATTATGTACAGATGCTACTTTCTGACAATACACCTTATATTATGAGACAAGTGGCCAAATTTTGTGCTGCAGCAATGGTTATTCGTGTTCATATGTTTGCGTGATTTTGGATAAATAATATAATGATTTTAATATAACACTGGCTAAGATTTTACTTATACTAAGGATTTACGATGTTATTAACTGGAAAGTAGGGGTTGTTTTATCATGTTTTAATGGAAATTCTGTAATTCTGCCTGATTTTACAAAACTACAATTATATGTATGTATTTTATATTGATTTGATTTTACAGGTCTTTGACCGTAATAAGGCATTCATTCATTCATATTGACCATATGGCATATTAACTGTGTCAATTAAAAGCTTAAGGACTTGGCTTTGGACTCTGACCCTGGACTACGTTGTGTCAGTTGGCTTTGGTATTTGGATATCGGCTCTGCATTCTCTGAATTTCTGACATAGGACTGGCTTATCGGACTCTGCTATTGTAATCTCCGGGAACGTGACATGCAACTGCTAATAACAAGGTTTCCTATCCTCTGGCAAGAATAATTTAATCTCAAATAGAGATGGGGACAACTCACTATTTTGGCGAGTCGTCCCACTTCATGAGTCGTCAAAAGTTGACTACCCACAAAGCACAAAGTTGCACAAAGAAGCACAAAGTAGCGATGAATAATGAATATATTTGCTAATTCGTGCTGCCACCCCACCACCACCTTAGCCTGCCCTCTTGTGTTTCACTTGTGTTTGGCTCTGGGGATGCTGGTTAGTTTCTTTAGTAAGATATGGCTGTGAAGAGAGCTGCAGGCAATTTTAGCAACCTCTCCTACTGGGTCAGAAGTCCCCCAATGTTATTGGAGTTGAACAATGTAGGTGCAGCAAGGAGAAACAATCTTGGGGCTTCTTTGGGTGGTTTGTGGGACCACTGGTGGTTCTGTGCACAACGGAGGTACAGTGCAGTGTGGTTCCTCCCACTGTCACGCAATGTTGGAGTAGTGCTTTTCTTTCCACCTCAGGCAGCATGAGAGCTTATACTGCCTGCCCTGAGCATCTTGCCTGGGGAAAATTAATTCATTCTCCCTTATCAACAATGCAGAACTTCTACAAGATGTTTTATGGTCATCAGAAATTAGATTTCTTCTCATTAAATTTCCTGGAGTTTTTCAGATTTTGCTTTAGGTGAGAGTAGCAACTTTAGATATTGCATGGAAAATTCCACTAGACAGATAGACACTGTGTGCAGATGAGGGAAGGGGAATGGAAACAGTTACCAGAAGTCCCGCCTTAATGACTGTCTGTCGTAAAGTCAATTCATTCTTATGCTGACTCTTTTCAGGGTTTTCTAGGTAGAGGGTACTCAGAAGGAGTTTTCCATTCCCTTCTTCTGGAGGCACTCTGGGACTAACTTTTCTGTGATGCACACTGGGGAATTAAACTCCCAACCTCTAGCTCCACAGCCAGATACTTCGCTCTCTGAGCTATCCAGTCCTGCCATAGGTCATTGAAAACCTGCATTATTCCTACTGTATCTCCTTCCAGAAAGTGCGACTTTAAACTCTGCTTATGAGGAAAGGAGAGGAAAAGTTCATTTCATCTCTATACACCTCTTCCACTTTCAGCCAACATTTTTCTTCGTCCCTGGGGGTATCTCTCTCTCTCTCTTTTCTTTTCTGTATTTTATTTTCAGCAGATGAATTCAAGCCATTTCCTCTTGTTCTCAGCTAGAAAACACCACTTCCTCTACTACCTCCCCCATTGTACAAAACCTCTTGGTATAAGAGGACGGTCCTAGTGTTGTTTTTAAAAGTAACAAAGAAGACAAGCTTTGGAATGGGTAGCAAATACAATGAAATCGCACGCACACGCGTGCGCACACGCACACGCACACACACATACATACAGGAGATTGGATGGAATGAAAAGGTGTGAGAAAACAACAACAGTAACAGCAAAAACCCTTCATTCGTGTACATACCTGGATAGGGAGGAAAAATATCAGGCTACTAGGAGAGATCCTATCAAGATCCATGCGTTTGGGGGGTGCGGAGTTTGAAGGGTGCACATGCCCCATCTGGAAGAGCACTCTGCCACATGTATTAGCCTTTTGTCTATGACTCTAGGATTTTTTTAAACAGCAATGAGCATGTTGTTTGATCAGGCAGCAATATGTAGGCATGCATGAAAGCTTTAGTTCAGATCTACCTCTCTTGCACTCTTCTGATTTTTGAAGTAAAGAGGAGAAAACAAATAAACAAAAACCCTCCTGAGACTGGACAGGGACAGGGTTTTTCAGAGGGCTTCCAGGTTTCTGCTTCTTCCCAAACTGTTTGTAAGCATCTTTTATCGACAGAGTGCCCCTCCCCACAGCATGTGGGTAGGACTTCTAGCTAGGACATCCAGAACTGAAGGGTGAAAGGAATTGAAGACTAACAAAGACTAGAAAGCTGCACATCTGGACTTCTGACTTACAGGATGGTGTGGATTCAAATGTTAATGAGCAGGTCTGTCAAGAGCTGTCAATCATGGTGGTAGGGTCACCTCCCACAAGGAATTTCATTGAGCCTCCATGATCTTTGGAAGGAGAATATGCTGCTACCATCAGTAATCTGACAATGTCTGCTATTTATAGTCATCACCTGCTATCTCTTCCCTGCTCTTTCTTCGGAAGGGGATGGGGCAGCAGGTGGTGGATGGAATTAGGCCTGTGAGCATTCCTTTAAAAAAATATATAATTAAGTCTTTGAAAAGGATGTCAAAAACAAACATGCTTTGTTTTCAGGGCAGGCAGGAGATTGTTTGCCTTCTGCTAAGCATAACTGATTTTTTACATCAACTGTGCTGCCAGTTTGCTTCTCGGACCATTTCAAGAAGAGGCCCATTTTGAGCCCTGATGTTCTAAATGGCCTCTTGGCCACATATCTGGGAATGTTTCCCACCTAAGGCTTCTTATGTTCCTGGGAGCAAAATGCAATCTATAGGCCAAATAAAAAAATAGGCATCCCTCAAACAAAAATGATACCTATAAAACTGGACCTCGTATCACTACCAAATTTGACACAGATCTAGCAGAAAGTCTGATCTTGTTCTGTACCAAATATGTGGATGTTTGGGCAAAGGATATTTGAATTGTGATTGTTTTTAAAAGTAACATTGCTTTACCCTCATGCAAAAGCAAGCAACCTTCAGCTACAGCTAATTGAAAAGAGATGAAATAGATAAAACAATATCTGCATATTTGGGTGGGGGAACCCTTCATTTTAACCTCTTTTTTATCCACAGGAATTGGGCCATTCATGGCTCTAATTCAAAGTTTTTTTTCTTTAGTCTTTTAAAGCCAAATCTTCTGAAAATGCTCCTTTTTAATAACTCCCAAGAATACATAGTCAATCAGAATGTGTCTGGAGTCAGCCTACAGGGCAGGTGTAAGTCTGTCACTTTTAACCCTGCCATGGCCTTCAGTGTGAAAGAAAGCATTTAACTTCTTCCTGGACGATATTCTTAGCTCTTGCCTGTGAAAATATTTGAAAAGCTATTTTTTTTAAAAAAAATAGATAATATAAAGTAGCTTTTGGCTTTGAATGATCTCAAAGCACATTTTACTGGTTTACCCATGAGTAAATTTACCCAGTCTACTCATAAGTTCATGGATCCATGTGATTTCATAGGATTTATAGGTGTTATCCTCCCTAAACCATTGTCAGATCATAGATCCTATTTGTACTCACAGACTATACCATAGAAATCATGGGTCCTTCAGTACATAGCTTCATAGTGATGCAAAAATATGGAGATGGTGCCCATATCCTCATGGATCTGCATGTTTTTTTCTACAGGATCATTCCCCAAACGCTGTCCATTCATAGGCCCTGTTTGTGCCCATAGACCACACCATAGAAATCATGAGTCCCTGAGCACATGGCTTTTCAGTGGTGCAAAAACATAGATTTGATGCATAGATCCTCAGGAATCCACATAATCTTGCTGGTCCATGGCAACAAAAGCATTTGTACATTTTTTACTTTAATTGTAATATAATTATTATGAGCTCCTTTGAATCCTTTTATGGAAGAAAGGCAGCTTGGGTTCTTTTAAGGAGAAAAGTGGGGCAAAATATTTTAAATAAATAGGAATGATATAAATCAGTGGTTCTTAACTTTTTCTTCATCACGGACTCCCTTTAAATGTATTTCGTTACTACTGACCACCAAGAATTAACTCAAGATTTAAAACCCTAAAATCCATCAAATTTAAAGTTTTTCATGAAGGGTCTTCAAATTTGGAGAGAAAGGATAAATAAGTTACTCCATTAACGCACACACTCCTATTATAATACTTTTGTTGGAATGATTCCATACAATTAAAAATCATCATCATCTTTACTTCTTGCTGGAGAAACTGAAATTACAAGGAGATAAAATCATTAATATGACACACCTATACAAAAGTCACATGAAAATAAAAGCTAAAAAATGACACAAATATAGTTTGTACAACACTAGCTGGGTGGGAAAAAACTGAACATATTATTGTGCCATTTGCCCTCGTGGCCCCTGCTTATTTTTCCCTCACGAAGACTTACCTCGCGCTTTCCTCATTTGTCAGAATACTTGACTTGTGAACAGAAACAGAACTTATTTATTGAAGTGAAGCAGATTGAATGATAACAGAAGTTCTTCAGATACACATTATACATAAGCAATTCATCAACAGTTATCTCAGTAATACTTCTTGTCTCTTGCAATCCCATTACCACCTTGCTACCTATTTTCCTAATCAGCTCTGTCTCTCTGATTAACCCTATCTATCTCAGTATCTGTTCCCTCTCTCTCTGACTAACCAGCCCTACCTATCTCTATCTGCCTGGTCCTCCTTCAGCCAAGCCTCATATATATTCATAGACTCCGCCCCCTCCAGCTCTCTCGTAGGCTCATGCAAATAAGTTCTTGAGCTTGAGTGGCAGTAGTGAAAGGGCCGATCGCCACATTTATATTCATATAATTATAATTAATGAGAAGGCTGGTGCTGCATTTATTTTATTTTATTTATATACTGCCTCATTAGTGCTACAGCACTGTTCTGGTAGGTTTAACAGCAAGTTAAAGCCATGTCAAAACAATCAAATACATAAAAACACTCACAGTATTAAAAACTTGATGACACCAAAACAATTTGTAAGAGCAGCAAAATGGGAGATGAGAAAAATATCAACCCAGGTTGTTATGAAAGGCCTCCCGAAAAAGCAAGGTCTTACATTTTCTTCTGAAGAGCAAAAGGTAGGGAGCCAGGCATAGCTCATCCAGAACAGAATTCCAGAGAGTTAGAGCCACTGTGTAGAAGGCCCTGCCTCTGGTGGAAGACCTTCAGGTCTCTCTTGGGGTAGCTACTCATAGGAACCTGGTTTGGGAAGATCTGGTGGATCAACACAGCTCTGGCTCCTTTCACACTACCGTGGTCCAGAGTGCAGAACTAGAAATACTTGGTAAATTCAGAGTGTCATTGTGTTTCTTGCTCTCCAGTACATCTGCCCAGCTTTTGCTATAGCTGGTAAAGTTATAGCTTGCGTTCACTGCTTTGAGAAACAGGCCAACAATTCTGAAGCACCAAAGCCTGACATCTCTAGGGAAATACCATAACAGTTGAAAGATTAAGTTTCAGTTCCTCTTTCTTGGTCACTTCTCAAATGTATTTGCTCCTGTCAGGAGAAAATCCATCACTGAATATAAAAATGCATTTCTTTTCATGTCTGGGAATCAGCTTTTAAAATATTTCTCAGCTACCTTATCTGTAACTCCGCACTTCTCTGGCTGTAAGTCAGTGAAAAATGAATATAATCAGAGTTGGGCACACTTTTGTTCGCTAGTTTATCCCACCACCCCCCTTGTCACTCATCACTCTGTGGGCAAAAAACATGAATTTTATTAAAGGCCTGGTTCAGTCATTATACATCTGAAGTACCGCTACTTGAAATGTTTCGGCCAAGGTTGTCTCTTATTCAAAAGAATTAAGGAGCCCGTAAGTTGTTACCCGAAGAAACAACTAGCATTTAGATCTAGAGTTCAGATATGTAAATATTTCCTTCACAGGTATCATTATGCTCATGTTTGGGCTCATTTTGTCCAACTTTTAAAGTGTTTCATATTCCCTTTGAAGGCTATATCAAAGAGGCCAGCAAAAACAGTCTTTGCACGCAGCTATCTATCTAAAGGAATGTTCAGAAATCCATGATGGAAACACCTTTGATTAGGTGGCTGGATATGGATGAGAGCAGACGGTCTCTTGAAATTCTCCAACCTTTCTGTGGGAAAAGAAATTAGGATTATTTTATCTATCCATCAGGAGAAGTGGTTCTCTAGAAATTTTTGAGAGGTGGGGCTCACTAGTAGCAATGGCGCTAGTGCACTTTTGTCCCCTCTAGGTTATTTATTTATTTATTTATTTATTTATTTATTTATTTATTTATTTATTTATTTATTTATTTATTTATTTATTTATTTATTTATTAACTTTTGTTAAGCTCTATATCCTGTGCAACTGTGTTGCATAGACTGACCTCGATGGGAACCCTCTAAATTGTTCTACTCGAAGAGACATTCCAGGGCATTGTTACAAAGACAGGAAGCATAAAAATCATTTAAGAAACTGGAAGAATTTCTAAACCATCTTAACAGCATCCACCCAAATATACACTTCACCATGGAAAAATAAATAGAGGGCCAACTCCCGTTCTTAGATGTCATGGTCGTACACAAAACTGACCTCCGACTGGGACACAAGGTCTACAGAAAACCCACCCACACAGACCAGTACCTACAAAAAAATTCCAACCACCACTCATGACAAAAAAGAGGCATAATCAAAACACTGGTAGATTGTGCAAATCGGAACTGTGAAGCTCAATTTCTCAGCACTGAACTTAACCATCTGAATTGGGCCCTATAGGCGAATGGCTATTTCAAGAATGAAATCAAAAGAACTATCAAACCAAACAACAACAACAACAAACTGAAGAGGAAAAACAGCCACCCACATGGGAAAACTTTTGAGAAAACACGACCTACAAACGTTATTCAGACCCACCACAAAAATGTAACAAATGGTACGGTCAGCGAATAACAAAAGGGAGCCCCTCACCGGTGCAGGAGTATACCGATACATTGCAGTTGTGCCCAGTTATATATTGGAACCACAAAGTGCAGCATTCACACCAGGACCAAAGAACATGAGAGACACTGCAGACTAAAACAACCGGAAAAATCAACAGTAGCTGAACATGCCCTAAAACAAGCTGGACATGAAATTCTATTTCAAAATACTGAAGTACTGGACAACACCAGCAATCATTATGTTAGACTGCACAGGGAAGCCATTGAAATCCATAAATGTCAGCATAGCTTCAACAAAAAAGAAGAAAGTCTGAAACTGAACAAGGCCTGGCTTCCAGCACTAGAAAATACAGCCCGCAGAAGGTCAACGAACTCTACCCAGCCACAAGGACTGGTGATTGATCACTGCACACAAAAGACTAGATAATAACACCCATCAATGACAGTGACAGATCATCTCCCCTTATCACAACAATACACCCGTAACAAAAAACACCCTGATCACCCAATCTCCTAAGGACAAGGGATCATTTCACAAAAAAGACCAGCTAAAGACACCCATCAACCACAGTGACAGATAATCTCTCCCACTTATCACAACAATACAGTACATCCACAACAAAAACACACTGATCACCTTATCTCCTGAAAAGGACAAAAGCTGTTCCCACAGCTATAAATACTCAACTATCCAACAAATAGCAACAGAGCATGGACAGAGTTCTGACTTCTGTCCTCTGAAGATGCCGGCCACAGAGACTGGCGAAACATCGGGAAGAACAACCTTCAGAACACGGCCAAAGAGCCCAAAAAACCTACAACAACCATCAGATCCCCACCGTGAAAGCCTTCGAGAATATATTGGAAAAATTCTGCAAAGTGGTGTATTTCTAGAGGTGGGGAGGTGCATGGGGAAAAAAAGGGTAAAAATAAAACTTTGCTTTATAAGATGTCAGCTAATGAATTTTCATTTATCTCTCTCTTTTTTTAACTCTTCTATCTTCTTTAAGATTTTTCTGCCAGGCGCTCCCAAACATTCAGTTTCTGGGAGGTGATTATAGAAATGTCTTTAATGCAGATGCTTACAATATTACTTCTTCCTTGCAGACCCTATAACAGGTGGAGAGAGTGTCAAGATGTGAACTTTTGGTGGTTTTTTTCTGTTTTTTTAATTTAAATTCAATATACAAAAAAACAAAAACAGAGAAAAAAGAATAAAACAAACTAAACTAGGCCCTCTACTAAACTAAGCCCTCCCCCCTTTGGAGTCAGAGACTCCAGCCAACCCTCCGCTCTCCCCGGTTTGGTTTCCAGTGTGTACTGAATAGATATACATGTATAGTAAAATTTGCCCTATGCTATATTAGTTCCCAGCTTTGTTTTACGCAGTCTCTTGCTTGTTCCCGTAGTGCTTCTGATAGTGTGTCCAGTTCTGCTACGTCCCATAGCTTCTTTAACAACTCTTCTAACGTTGGAGTCTCTTTGCTTTTCCATTTTTGGACCCAGAGTAGTCTAGCTGCTGTGAGTGTATACATTAGACAATGCTTCATTTTTTTATTAATAATTTCTGGCATGACATTCAATAATGCCATTTCAGGTTTTATATCTAATCTCTGCTGGGTAATTTCTTTCACTATTTCCCACACCTGTGTCCAATAATTTTTGACTTTTTCGCATGTCCACCATGTATGATAATAAATTCCTGCATTTTTTTACACTTCCAACATATATTGCTGTTACCCTCTGACATTTTTGCTAGTCTTACAGGTGTATAGTGCAATCTATAAAACATTTTGAGGATATTTTCTCTAAGATTTGCTGGTTTGATCATCTTATAACTTTCTTTCCACATCTTAGTCCAATTATCAAGTCCTATGTTATATCCAAAATTATTGCCCATTTTACCATCATCTCTTTCACCCTCTCATCCTCTAAATCAGTGGTCCCCAACCTTGGGCCTCCAGATGTTCTTGGACTACAACTCCCAGAAGCCTTCACCACCACTTCTGCTGGCCAGGATTTCTGGGAGTTGAAGTCCAAGAACATCTGGAGGCCCAAGGTTGAGGACCACTGCTCTAAATCATATTCTAATAAGTATGCATACATTTTAATTATTTTTTCATCAGTATATATCCACAGTCTATCCACCTGTACTTTGCCCTCAAAGAAACCCACAGTCCTATTTTTTTGTATCTTGATTCTAATTTCACCATTGACCACCAATCAACAGCTACACCCAATTTTCAAGCTCTTGTTTGTCTTTTATCTTCTGTTCTTTAGTTAACAAATTTTCATTTGTGGTCAGAATTCCTTTCTGGTTCAGGACTTTTAATGTAAATGCTTCTATAGGTGCCACCCACAATGGGATTTTCTTATAGTTTTGTGCTTGGAATTTTTGCCATACTATCCCTAGGGCCTTCCTGAGGATATGTTCTCCAAAATGTTAGTGTTCTTTATGTCTCCCGTACTATACATATGGATGCCATCCCATTTTTAGATCATGTCCCTCCAGTTTCATGAGTCTTTTATTTTCTAAGGTTATCCATTCTTTAATCCAGGTCATAGTGCAGGCCTTATAATGTAGTAACCAATTCGGTAGACCTACTCCCCCCTTTCTTTCAGATCTTGTAGCAATTTAAGTTTTATTCTTGGCTTCTTTGGTTTCCAGAGAAAATTTGATGTTAAGCTATCCAAGTCCTTAAAATACTTAAAGTTCAGTAGTATTGGGAGATTTTGAAATAGGAATAAAAATTTTGGTAAGATCATCATTTTTATTGTTGATATTCTTCCCATAAATGAGAGTTGTAGTTTGCTTCATTCCTCAAGATTTTTCTGAATTTCTTTCTTTATTGCTAAATAATTTTCTTTCATTAAATTGCTTGGGATAGTATGGCATACTAGGGATAGTATGGCAAAATACTCCTAAGTATTTAATTTTTTTTCATCACCTCAAAATTGGAGCTCCATGCTAATTTTTCAATATCTTCTTTCTTTATGTTTTTTGTCATGAATTTTGTTTTTTGATAATTTACTTTAAATCTGGCCACCTGTCCGAATTCTTTTATGACTTTCAATAACCTTTCAAGATTTTCCAAAGGATTTTCTAGTATTATCGCTAAGTCGTCCGCATACACTTGTAACTTAAATTCTCCTCTGATTTTAAGTCCTTTAATTACCTCGTTATCTCTAATCTGTCTGTTGAGTATTTCCAATACTAAGATGAATAATAAGGAGGATAGTGGGCATCCCTGTCTTGTTCCTTGTTCAATCTGTATATTTCCAGTTAAGTTACCATTGACTTTATCTTGGCTACTTGCTTGG
This sequence comes from Pogona vitticeps, assembly GCF_051106095.1. NCBI lineage: Eukaryota > Metazoa > Chordata > Lepidosauria > Squamata > Agamidae > Pogona > Pogona vitticeps. The sequence goes on from NC_135783.1 coordinate 193,997,144, forward strand.
TATATATTGCCTTAATTGTTTGTAAGTATGTTCCTTCAAAGTCCATTCTCTTCAGTAATGACAGCATAAGCTCCCAATTTACATTATCAAAGGCTTTTTCTGCATCGAGGAAAATTAACATCATCTGCTTTTCCAGGTGCATTTCATAATATTCTGATATGTCTATTATTGTCCATATGTTTGATGATAATTTGATCTTTATGTATTATTGTTTCGAGTATTTCCTTTAATCTTGTTGCTAAAATGGTTGTGAAGATCTTGTAATCAACATTCAGGAGAGAAATCAGTCTGTAGTTCTTGGTTTGCTTTTTACCCGTCGCTTCTTTATGTATTAGAGAGATATATGCTTCTTTCCATGATTAGGAATTTCCCCTTTAATCTGAACATCTTCAATTAGTTTCTTAAATTGTGGGCTTAACATGTCTTCAACTGTCTTATAATATTCCACTGGTAATCTGTCTGGGCCAGGAGATTTGCCGCTTTTTTGTTTCTTCCATGCTTCTCCAGTCTCTTCTATTGTAATTGGTTCATTCAATTTCTCCAGTTGTTGATGACCTAGCCTCCATTCTGGGATATTATTCCAATAATTTTTGTCTCTCTTTTTGTTTGTGAGTGCGGAGGGAGCTGTCAAAATCATCATCTAGTGAAAATCAGTTTGTGAAGCAGGGACCAAACATTGTCCAGTGAAATTCCCCCATAAGAATCACTGTTTTGCGAATCGCTATAGCCATCGCAAAAAGCCAATGTCTAGCGAAAAAACTGTCATGCGGGGTAACTGTCTAGCGAGGCACCACTGTAGTCAGCTCTTCAGCTGAGCAATGCCACTGTACCATGACATTCCTGACAGTTAAACGTGTTTTACAAATGATGACAAAGCATAAGCAAAAGAGATAATCGAAAGCACATTCATTTTCATTTGTTACTTATATTTACATTCCACCCCAGCCCCCTAAATTCAAACCAGTATATATGTCTTTCCTCCACATATTTTTCTCACAATTGTTAGATGCAGATAATATGAGAATTAGGTTGAGCTGAAATTGTGGGACTGGCTTAAGATCACCTAACAAGGTTCGTGTCTCAGTGGACACTAGAATTGGGAGATCCTACGCATCATCACAACACTCGAAACCCTCCACAATACTGACTGTCACAGCCAATCTTTGACTGACCTGCTATGATAATTTATTTTGACTGTAGAAACAGCAAATGAAGTACTGTAGAGCAGTGGTCCCCAACCTTAGGCCTCCAGATGTCCTTGGACTTCAACTCCCAGAAATCCTGGCCGGCAAAGGTGGTGGTGAAGGCTTCTGGGAGTTGTAGTCCAAGAACATCTGGAGGCCCAAGGTTGGGGACCGCTGCTGTAGAGGGTAAGAGATCTAGACCAACAAAGCTAGTCTTAGAACTGCAGAGCTGGAAGGGACCCTATCGAGTCCAGTCCCTGTCAAGGAGGCACAGATGGGGAATTGAAGTCCCAACATCTGGCTCTGCAGCCAGATACCTACGCCACTGAGCTATCCAGCAGTTCAGGCTGTATTGTTTTTGTCTATTAATGTGTCTTAAAAGTCCCCCAAAATTTGGAACGAAAATGAGGGTTGGGGTAAATATTGACCTCAAGGATGTGCACTGTCTTTAGACAAATGTGTTAAAATGAACCAAATTAGAGGTATTTGTGAATTTCCATGAGACAGAGCTAAAGAATTAATGGGCTGTTCCCCACACTGGACATCTGCCTATGCAAGAGTAGAATCCAGTATGTGTGTGCAAATGTGTCTGGGTGCTTTGCTCCTTTTTGCTGCCTCCCACATGTTCCCAAAACCTGATCCAGAGAGTGGGAAAATTCTTCAGAGCATGTTTTTGGGACTGAAGAGGACTGCAAAGAGGGATAGAAAATCTCAACAGTATCCCAAGTGTCGCACTGGATTGTACCAATGTGTTTTTCAGAAATACCCTTGTGGCAATCTCCTCTGAAGCCCCTATCCCTTCAGGCCTTCACGAGGTTCTCGCTCTTCTTCCTTCTTTGCTGCTGCCAGGTTTTACTACTTTAATACCATTTAATTATGGAGACATGTGTGCTTTTAAAACTTAAGTCCTTTATTAGATCAGGGAAGTTAACATCTGATTAATATTCAATAGGTAAATCACAGGTTGCTAATCACTTGTATTTGAATCAATTCTACTTTAACTTTAAAACTCCATTAACTCTCTGTTCCATTCAGCGTTCTTACAGATCTCTAACTCACTCTAGTTCACTTTTAAGCTTCACACTGTCTCTCACTACCAGAATCCCTCCCAGAGTACATCCACCAGCCTTTATATCCAACCCCCTCCGCCCCCTTGGCTCCACCTTCCATCCACCTATTGGCTCCTTCTTCACTGTTCCACTGTGATGGACAACCCTATAGACAGAATGGAATGGGAAGTTGTTTGAAAGCAAAGAACTAGAGACACCTCTTTCTCTGTTACCATCATTTGCATTGGTTTGCTTTTTGCACTAGAGTGCTTATGTTTGCACACATGGGCACCTCCAGAACTGCTTTTGAATATATTTTTAATTTTTTCATTGCTCAAATGTAGTATGCAAGGCGATGCACAGATCTCAGCATAGTTATGCATTTTTAAATGCAAGGACACCCCATTCTTTTAACAAATGCCTTAGCTGTACATCTGTGTGTTATGTGCTATCCTGTAGATTCCTTGTAGACTTTCCAGAACATGTGAGATGTTTCCTGGTGCTACTCCTTGCCAGTGAATCATGGCCAAACAGAAATTTGAATCCAAGTCTCCTGAGTGTTGGTCTAACACGCCATCTACTCTATGCTGCTAGCTTTCACTCCCTGTCTTGCACTCCTGATATTGAACTCAAAGCAGGTTTCTTTTTAATACCTGCAGGGATGAATGAAAGAAATCTTTTTCTGGCCTGTTTCATTTTCCTATAGGTTACGGTGGAATCTGGTGGAGATGTTTTTTTCTGGGGGAATAATTCCCCTATCTTCCACAGTCTCTTGCATTCCTCTAAATCCAGCTGTGGAGGTTTGAAGCATCCTCTGGAGGCAGATTTTCAAGGAAGCAACAGTCAGTGGCATCTTGGGTTTGCCCTTCTGCCCCATCTTTACTGCTGGCAAACCTATTTGAACTCACTGGGACTTATTCCTGAATAGATAAATATTGGGCTGTGTTATCAATGTATTTTCTCTGATTTTTAAAAAAGTTTTTTCTTCAGCTGAGAACATTGGGGAAGCACAAAAGCTAGGAGATAACTAAGTTTAAATCTCCATTGTTTGTTCTGAAGGTACAGTTCAGGTCAGTTCATCCTGGGATTTGCAAAGACCAAATTCTTCAAGCATTTGGGCATCTTCAGCTACATGAGGGGTTGTGTACATAATCCACAGAACGGCTCATCTAACTTCTTAGAAAAGAGTAAAGAACAAAAAAGAAATGGAAGGTTACTTTCCCCCTTGAGCAATGTTCTACTATTCAATAACCTTTTTCTCTTCATTAAAAGTTCCTCAGGAGTGAACTTGACTAGACCAAGAGTACTTGCCAGTTCTGCCTTCTCCCTTTTATTTGATATTTTTAGAGTAAGGAAGGCAACCCAACTGTATGCATTCTTCACATCAAGTTGCTATAGGCAGGAGGAGACAAGTAAATAAGGATTTTTCAGGGCCCATGAGATTGCTCGCCTCCAGTGAGAGAATGAGATGTGTGTTCTTTCCTTCAGGCTTCTGTGATTTGTGAGAAACACCTCTGCATAAAACTTGTATACTTTCCCCTTGTGAAGCTAAGGACGGGCATGTACACAAACCAACTATAGCGGGACTCTTTGATTGATCAAAGAGACACAAGCAACCCTTCTGATGTGTTATTTGTTAAAAAAAATAAAGGACCATACAGAAATGCATCAGCTATTTTTTTTATGCCTTATTTCTGCAAATGTGAAAATTCTTGTTTAAACACATGAAGGTCATGAAACACATGGCCCCCACTGAAGGTTTAGCCAGTCCCTGATGCCCCCATCAATGCTGCCAGATTTTGGAAGGGTGATAATAAGAACATGTTCCCAGGTTATTTCCCTTCTTAGGATGCTCTATGTATAACGTGCTTAAAAGTGGCTTTCCAGGCTTTCCTTCTCATGATGTTTTAAGGACTGCACAGCTTCCCCAAAGCTACCTAGGTTCTTCTTCTTGAAGCACTGTAAGGAATTGAATGTTTAACCCTTGGCTCAGATCTTCAGTTCACTGAGGCATCCAATGACAGTCAAACTAACCACCAGGATTTGCTCTTAGGGAAGAATATGCCTCATTTTTAAGCCAATTGGGTGTCTCAGAAGCCTCTTAGAAGTATCCTAGAAATGCTAACAGTTTGACATCCAGGGTTTTGTGGGGGTGAGTGGGGTGGGATTGCTGCCATAGTGCCATGTTCAGGTGTGGAATAAACAAAACAAAATTTATTCGCGAAGGCTTTCATGGCTGGGATCTAATGGCCTTCCCTCCTGCCAGCATTTAAGTTAATTTAATTTATTTAATTTAACTTTTTCTTTTTCTTATCTATCCTTTATTATTTTTAGTATGTTTGTTAATAATGGATGTTCATGGATTCATCTTATTTTAATTGTATTTGTTCTGTTGTCAGCCGCTCAGAGTGGTATAATTATACCAGATGGGCGGGATATAAATCAAATAAATAAATAAATAAATAAATTAAATAATGGTTGTTGTGGCTTTTTCGGGCTCTTTGGCCGTGTTCTGAAGGTTGTTCTTCCTAACGTTTCGCCAGTCTCTGTGGCCGGCATCTTCAGAGGACAGCACTCTGTGCTCTGGTCCACTAGAGAGTGCTGTCCTCTGAAGATGCCGGCCACAGAGACTGGTGAAATGTTAGGAAGAACAACCTTCAGAACACGGACAAAGAGCTCGAAAAACCCAGAACAACCAAAACAAAATTTCTCTCTAAAATGCACTTCCTGGCCAGTTTTAAAGGGAAATTGAAGCTATTTTTCTCTCACAGGTGCCTCACTGAATTTTGGTGGAATGGTAATGCAACCCTTAACAATTTCAGGAGGACCTGATCAGTTTTCCTATATAAGGAAGATGTCCACTCCTTCTTTAAGATGCCTAAGACATGCATGAGACCACTGTGTTGGCAATGAGAGAGACAGTGTCAGAAAATGGTTGTTTCATCTCTAACTAGGATTAACTTTTTTAATGCTTGCTTCTTAGTAACTTTTTTTGGCAGATGAGTCTGTATTTCAGCTTTCTCTAGTCAATTCCATCACTTAGCAGAAAGTGGATAGGGCAAAAGCTGAACATCCGAATGAAGGTATACTTAGATGTGTTGATGAGAAATATAGCCTGCTGTTGATTGGGAGGATTCAGATTAGCATAAAATTATACATGAAGGAATCTTTCACAGACATTTCTAGAAGAAAAAGAGAGAAACGTCTTGAAATGTCAGCTCAGTAAGAACTGGTTGGGAAGGAATATGTCCCAATCCAAATTGCCACTAACAGTATATGATTTTTAACCCCCCCCCCCCCAAAAAAAAACTCCACCATCTCCTGAAAAATAAATCTGGCTAAGTACTGAAGAAAGAAAGGCAGATGCTTAATGGCTGTTCCTCTCTTGCTTGAATGTATGATTTGCAAAATCAGGCTGATGAGGAGGATGTCAGATCCTTCCCTGACACAGAGATGCAGCATTACAAAAATTACTGGTATCATTTCACTCAGATTTGCAATCTAGTGATGCATTTTCAAAAGGTGGCCAAGGGAGGTGCAGTTATGCAGAGAAAGCAGCCATTGTCCCAAACTGAAGAGTATAGTCAAGGCTCTTCTGAATACTTTCCAAGCAGCTGAATTCATATGAATGAGCCTTGACCTAGTGCATGCTGGTGATTTCCCTGCCAAAATCAAGGCATCTGTACAAGAAGTCAATTGCCATAAGCCTCCCCGGCCTCTTTATTCTGAAGGCACAATCCTAGGTAACTTTACTTAGGAGGAAGCAGAACTAGGAATAAGCAGCACTGGTATGTGGAATACATTCTGGAGTCCATGGGCATAGCATTTGACTACCTTAGTTCTTTGGAAATTCATACCTGAGCAGGCTGAGAACTGGGAACTCTCAAATAGTCCACCAAAGACTTTTCTAAATGGAGTAGATCAAAACAGGTTTTACTCCGAAGCCTGTTGGACAGTTCAAGTTGTAATTTTCTTTCATCACCTGCACTGAACATACAATTATTGTTGTTGCTTAGTCGTTAAGTCGTGTCCAACTCTTCGTGATCCCATGGACCAGAGCACCCCAGCCCCTCCTGTCTTCCACTGCCTCCCGGAGTTGGGTCAAATTCACGTTCGTAGCTTTGATGACACTGTCCAACCATCCCGTCCTCTGTCGTCCCCTTCTCCTCTTGCCCTCACACTTCGCCAACATCAGGGTCTTTTCCAGGGAGTCTTCTCTTCTCATGAGATGGCCAAAGTACTGGAGCCTCAGCTTCAGGATCTGTCCTTCCAGTGAGCACTCAGGGTTGATTTCCTTCAAAATGGATATATTTGATCTCCTTGCAGTCCAAGGGACTCTCAAGAGTCCGCTCCAGCAGCACAATTCAAACACTGCACAGCTGATGAGTGGTCAGCTGCTGGAGAAGGGAAAGGGAAACCCAACCTCCTGCCCAGACTAGATAGCCACTGGAGAAGGAGGACCCAATTTTCAACAAACGAGGCTGAATTGATTTGTGCAATTGATTTTTCACACATGGCTCTTCCATTTTGACTTTATTTCTGTAAAAAAAAGAGAGAGAGCATGATCCGGTGTAATATGTCATGTGTTGTTATTCATCTAAGGTTATATTTACCTAAATTTCAGACCTGCTAAGAACCAGATGATTTTTTTTATGTCCTGATATGTAAAACTATTGAAAAAGGGTGTACTTTCTTTTTCATATGACTCTCCATCTTGGCTACCAGAATTTGATGCATCGGTTACACCAAAGGAAATTATTAATTTTAAAAACATCCGTGAACTCAAGAAACACTTACTTGAGTGAAGATAATCTCCATTAATCACCATGTTGACCTTACATCAAGGAAGCAACTGTTCATTCCCATCCAAGTTATGAATCTCACAGTGAACCAGGCATTCTGTTTGTGATGCTGTCTACCCAGCATCTCCAAGCTACAACAGGGTGATTAAGGAAACTAATCCATAGCTATTGTCTTGCAAAAGCCATTAGAAGAACTCCTGCTATACTCTTCCACCACTTTCCCTCTCTATGAAGATTGCATGTAAGAGCTTTCCTCAAACCCCCACTCAGCAGTCCTGGATCAAAGTGCTGTGATTCCAAGCATTAATGTCATGTTTCTTAGGGAGACAGTCACTTTTCAGAGCAGAGTGGCTGGCATCCCCTGTAGACCCTTCAGTTTAATTTGTCTTATTCGAATGCAGGTGACTCACCTGCCATTAGGGGCACATAGGTACTTAGGCAAGACAAACAACTGGCCTGCACCTATGCTTCAGAAAGAATGGATCTGGCATCTTGACAGGGATGGCTATGTATGTTAACGCTGGACATCACGGTTAATCTGAGTTGATCAATGACTGGGACAGAAACAACATCAAATCCAAAGACATTAGAAAAGAAGGAGATTTATAGAGACAGCATCTTAGCATCTTATGGCCTGCACCTATTGATAATATGCTATTGCACAGGATCAAAGACAGAGTTTCTGGATGCTGAAAAATTCCTCTTTCCCCATTTCTGGCAGTGGGTCACCCACTGGATTTCTGGACAACAGTGCCTAGAATTCTCTTACCATAATGGTCACTGTTTGTCCTTGTGTGTATGTTTTCTGGGATCTCTAGTCCAATTTTCTGATTTCTCAGACACCTCTTCACTATCACAAGTCTTTTATGATTTCATATGATGTATCAGCTCCTGTTGAAAACAAGCAGAGGAGACAGGAAGATGACGATTTTTGAAAACAGATCTTTTGGGCTTGATTCCTGAAAAATCGAGGCTGTTGGGTAGAGCTGTTAAGAATTTGAGTGTAGCTTAGCCTGCATAGCCTTCTTAAGAGTGGCCTGCACGACTTGTATAATCTCCCCTTAATTAAAGTATGTTTTTAATTGGCATGGAACTGTCGTTTGCATTTGTGTGAGCACCCAAAATGAACCCATTTACTAGCTTAATATCTGTGAGGGGATTTTTTTTCTTTTCTGCTACATGACGTGTCATGCAAAGTTAAAAAATAATTAGATGAAACTGTGCGGGAAGGTGGCTAAGATCTGACCAGCATTCTCTCCTTGTGCTTTTGAGAACTGTACTTGCTCTTTTCACCTCCATATGCTAATCCTGAATGCTGGATTGATAAATCTACAGACTCAGGATTCTCTTGCAACGTACAGTGCTGTGTAAAATGAAATCCCCACTCAAGTTCATTGCTTCAAATGAAATATGCTTTGTAGCATTTCCTGTAGAGATCCCTGCTGCGTTCTGTCATGATACGCTGAAATTTGGGTTTTCTCCTACTTAACACTCTGAGAGGTTTGACACTGTTTTGTGTATGATGCTTTGCGGAAACATTGACAGGAGAGGCCGGCAGCTGTTGCATTATTCAGTGAGTGCACTGAAGAGCGATAGGAAATGAGCAGTGAGTGACATTTATTGAAAGGGAAATGTATCTTGGAACAGTTATTGCACGTAGATAATTAATACTCCAGTGTCTTTGGTTAAATGAATGTAGTGATTCCATACTGTTTCAAGTGGTGATGATAAATTTATTACCATTTTGAGGAGTTTACACAGCCCAAGACATTCTGCTGCCTGAGGCCTAGCAGCAAATGGTGCCCCCCTCATAAAATGATATTGGACAGTACAATCGGCCAGTGAAGTTCTCCTGGCAGCTAAGGCACAAACTCTCACGAATGCCTCTCAGGTAGTAAAAAGACCCACAGCAACAGTAAGTTTAATAACTAAATATTTGCTATCCTCTCGGGATACTGACCAACTCCCACTGGTTAATGGTATGGCTGTTGGTATTTTATAGTGGTAGCATGAAATGCAATCAAGTCCTATGGCACAGCAGATGAACCCTTCTGCCACATGAGAATAGCCCACCACTAGGCATGATCCCACACCAATCCAACGAGATGGCTGAAATTGGTTCATGGAGGTGTACTGCATAAAACTAATGCTGCTTTCAGCCACAGGGGAAGGGAGGGAGGGATTGGAAATTCCAGTTTCTCCTTCAGGGTCCTGAGGTTCCCACACATTCCTTTTCTTGTGGGATTTGGGTGTTTTTTTTTTTTTTTAATTTATGAAGATAACTGCTACTAGTGAAGTCACAAAAATCAGCGCAGCTGATGATGTCATCAGCCTTAGGCAGTGTGCCTCTGAACAAGGTTTCAGCTGGTGCTTGGTAAAGATAAAACAAAGTTAAATGAGAAACACTGAAACTTTATGAGGGCATTGATTGCAATTCATGTGTGCCTCAACGCCGCATATTCGCAGTGGGTGAGGGGAATTTTAAAAAGAAGCTTAAAAAGCTTCTGGCTTGAGCCCCTGGGGCACCTCACTGAAGTTTGGGGTATCCACCTATTGTGGTCATGACCGTTCTGTGGCTTAGAGTCACTGGGCAGAGCTGAAACATTCCATGAATGGATAATACATTCTTGAAAGAATTAGAGCCCATTTATGACACTGGCAGAGTGGTTCCCAATCTTTGGTCCCCAGATGTTCTTGGACTACAACACCCACAAGCCTCCACCATTAGCTGGGAGTTGTAGTCCAAGAACTTCTGGGGACCCAGCATTAGAAGTAGGAGCAGATGTGACAGGCAGGTAACTGAAGAATTACAGGTCCCTTGTGTCACATGCTTTTAGTGACTGGCTGATCAGGAAAAGCTAAATTTTGCTTCTACCCCACTCCCTTCTTCCTAATTTGTAATTTAAATGCCTATAGTTTCTGCAACTGGAAAAAAAACCTTACGTCACTGGTAAATGATGTCTCTGATGGGGGAAGGAAATGCTAGGGAACTTTCACACCTTGAAAGTTTGGTTTAATCAAGTAAATTTTAGCTTGTTTTTGTCAGGCATAGTTAATGATACAGCTAGGTAATTTTAAATCTTCCCGTCACCTCCATCATACATTCCATGCTTTGCAACTTCTTTTCATTCATGATACGTTAGGGAGAGAGAAACTTTGTTTGGCAAGTCTCTCTCTCTCTCTCTCTCTCTCTCTCTCTCTCCACACAGAGCAGGTTCACTCACATATCCCATAGCTCCATAATGGCTGCTGGAATCAAATGGAATTTTCTTCTGCTGCCCTGAAGCTAAACATATTTACTTGTTGCAGAGAAAGGATGACATGTATTTTAAGTTAATAATAAAATGAATATCTCTGTAAACATGTGCACGCCTGGTTGGCTGCTCCTTCACAATAATATGTTGTTTAAAATAAGGGGCAATACAACCCAAAGGGAAAAAAACAACAGGTAGAGTGCTGGTGTATGTGTGTGTGTGTACACTTCAGTCCATTGTGCCATTTGGAACACAGCATGCCCGTTTCCAGAATGAACGAGATCAGTGGTTCCCAACCTTAGGTAACCCAGATGTTCCTGGACTGCAACTCTCAAGAAACCCCAGCCAGCACAGCTGGTGGTGAAGGCTTCTAGGAATTACAGTCCAGGAACACCTGGGCTACCCAAGGTTGGGAATCATTGAATTAGACCCTAAGCTATTCCTAGCTCTTGCCTGCCCCATTTCTAAGACTGCACAAGGGCTCATCCCTGTGACATCACAAGGACCTGCGCTGCCCTCTGGATATGTAAGAGTCAATCACACACAAAAAAAATTCTGCCTGGATGTCCAATCTGTCAATTTCACTTTATTTCATATATGTATTTTTTAACAATCTGACATTTCCCCACAATGTTTACAAAGGGATTTACACAGATATAGACATCTTACATAAGAGGTCTCCCTTGTTCTCCTCAGTGGAGCTGCAGAACAACATTTGAGACCTCAAATTTGATAAATATTAATTTTCTTAACCCATTATTACTCAAAAAAGCCACCAGAATGGAGCACAATGGCATGGAAAAGCAACTTCCAAGAAGAATAACCCAACCAAATTCACAACGTATATGTGACTAGATAAGATGGATGCAGCAAGTTACCAGTTATCCCCAGGAACAACATTCTCATATCAGTTCTGAAGAGAAAATCAATACAGGAAAGAAATTCCAGGCAACCCTAAAGAAGGACAGTTCAACATAATTCACTCGTCCTATCTTACTAAAGGGGACTGATGTGACTAGACACAAAATACCCCCAGGAACAACATTCCAGTACCGAGTCAGGGCAGAAAATCAATATTGTGAAAAACATCCTAGAACAGCAATTTCTGAGTAAGGCAGCCCGCTGAAATTTACCCATCACATTTGACTAGAGATGGGCATGAACCACCAGTTTGGTGGTTTATCCTAGTTTGTTTACTGCTGCAAGAGGTGTTGGGTGGTTCGGCACCCTGCTTCCTCAGACGGGCAACGTCCCAGCTTCCTTACCTGGCCTCTACCAGGTGCCACCTCCAAGTGGGCACCTACCATTGGGGGCTGGGTTCTGAACTGCCAAAAACCTGTTGCAGCAGTAAGCGAACTGGGTTGAACCATTCAACCAGCAGTATGTGCCCATCTCTACATCTGACTAGAGGGGGGGCTGATGCAACCAGCCAATTGAGCAACAAAGGGTTAATGAAAGAGTAATACTTATGAGGTCTCAAATATTCTTCTGATATTTCTCCATCACATCCCACTACTTTTGGCATCAAATGTGATTTAAAAAGTGCCCATTTCACCCCTCTCTGTTCTATTCTGGCTTTTACTAGTCTCTCATTCTAGTTCCACTAAGCTAAAACTTAACATGGCACCAAAAAACAACAACAACAAAGTGGCTTTGAGATATGGAAATCTAAAGTTATACTTGTAACTGGCTGTGATAGTGGATCACAAAGTCATTTGCAAAGCCCTCTTTGGCCTTTATGCTCGAACCAATCAATAGGATGCTTGATTGACAGGCTTGATCTGCAGTGCACACACTCCAAACACAAACCTAGGCAACAGAAGTACATCCTCTTATTTTCAAGTGCAATCATAACAAAATATAATTCATATATACAAATAACATCCCAGAACACACAACACTGAGAACACACTCCAAGAGAAGGGAAATGTCTCTAAAGGAGCCTGAAAGAAAAAATACAACCGTGAATAAAGAAAACCACAAGGTTACTGTAATCCACATGGACTTGTAATTATACAGTTTTGTAGTGAAGATTGTATTGCTGTATAGCATTTGGATACTTTTACATTTTTAAAAAGGTGATTTTTATTATTGATTGCCTAAATAGGTTTTATATTGCTGCGGAAAAATAAACAGGAAAGCCAAACTTCCACATAGGAATTAATAAAAATTCTAGCAGAGTGGGAAGTTCTCTGTAACATTATTGTTTTTAACAACAATGAAATACAGAACTCATCAGAAAACCCTGCTGATCGTTTCCCAGTTTTGCTGAACCTTACCTGTTTCTTTCAGTCATAATACCTGTAAAGGAAATGTCTATTTCCTGCCAGTACGCCATTTTACCTCTGGGCGTGTAGTTCTTTCAAAACACAATCCGACTGCAAAGGAAACCCAAGCGTACCTCCCAATGGCCAATCAAAAGGCAAAACCAAGCTAATCTGCAAATTCTGGAGTGAGCCGGGCTTGTCCTAGGACAATCATGTGTCTTTTATCTCTTCAAGGACCTCCATTTTCAATGATATGTTATCTGTATCATCTCTTTTTGGCCTACAACTGTTCTGCAGGAAAGTACAGAAGACTTTGCAGGCCACAGAAAGATGTACTGTCCTTCGTGATTTGACCCAAGTGTTACAGGGCAAGTTAAGCCTGCCAGTCACTCACCTGGAATAAATTATTTTCTCTTTCTTTCTTTCTTTCTTTCTTTCTTTCTTTCTTTCTTTCTTTCTTTCTTTCTTTCTTTCTTTCTTTCTTTCTTTCTTTCTTTCTTTCTTTCTTTCTTTGCAGGATGGATGCCTGCAAACACAGTATTTATGGATGGATGAGAATTTTGCTTAAGTTCTTTTTTCAGTAATTTGAATGTAGCAAACAGCATTCAAAATTGTCTTCACATTAAGAATAAAAGTAAGCCCAGCTCCATTTTTTTTTAAAAAAAGCCAAAATGGGGACCAAAATTGACAGATTCATCCATCAAGGCCCAGAACTTTGTTTATATATTTAAAGGCTGGGAATGACCCTTTGTGAATTCAACCATGTTTGGGATGCAGATGTATGATTTCCACCTTTCTCTCTCCCCCCCCTTTTCACCCAAACAGATTCTTGATTTTTAACAGCAACAGGCCAGACAGATCTAACATGGTCCTCTTCATGCTTGGAGGGAGAACAGCTCAACCAACTAAGTTTGGTAGAAGGATGTACCACCATTCTCTAACTATACTTGGCAGACAAATATGAAGAAAGCAAACCCTAAGGATAACTGGCGGTGAGTGTCGTGTTGTGTTTAATACAGCAGACTAGGACTTGGGAGACCCGGGTATAAATCTCTGCAGGGCCATGTCACTGTGGTTGGAGGTGACCCTGGTAAAACCACTCCTTGAATATCATACTTATCTTGAAAGCCCTATTAGGGTTGCCATAAGTCAGATGGTAGCATATAGCAACAACTTTGGCCATAACTAGCTGGTATGGAATGTAAAGAAGAAGAGAAATATTCAGCTTTTCTTATTCTCAGTACAAAAACGTACCTTGATTCCTTGTGTTCCTGTAGTGTAAATACTGAGAGCAGAAAGACTAGCATCTATTCTCTGAGTGAGAAAAAAATTAGCATTTTTCATTTATAAAAACCTTGCATTTTGTATTTTAAAACTTGTATTTTGGTCAAAATTCAATGGTTCTGGACCAAAACACAGTGGTTGGATGGCAAATGCAACATTTTTGCGTAAGGGGGTAGGGGACGCTTTGGACAATGTTTCTTTAAAAAGTCCTGAAATGCAAAGCAAAGAAACGGTCCCCTCCCCCCCCCCCCCCCCCAAATCCTCTTGTAATCTAACTGGGCAAACAGAAAATGTCTGAAATATTTCATTTCCGTCTGCAGGAATGAGATAAGTGACGATTTACATCCCTATCGCTAAGTAACAATTGCCATGTTCTAAGCGCTGGCACTCAGGAAAACCTCCGGGAAAGACACGCAGATACCATTTTTTGTACGGAAGCATTCTTAACAACCGACTCTGCATTAGCCAGGTTGTAAGAGCACTCTTTCCGCAAGCAGAGAGAAAGGGCAAACAGCAGTGTACTAGAGAGTAAGATTTTCTGCTCCTTTATTGCACCTGATTGTCCTTTAGCAGAGATGAAGCAAGTGATACATCATTTAAGGGTCACCTCAAGAAAGGCGTACTTGTCTTGCTCATTCATTACAGATCATGCAAACAAAAAAGAAAGAAAAATGAGGAAGCACATCATCATAAAAGCCAATACAAGTTTATACAACATTTACATATGCTAATATTCCTGAACAGATATATATTTGAAAATTATTTACAAATTAAATGCCTGTGTATCTCACCACAGCAGGGGGAAACTCGAACAGGAGACCTTGGTGTGTAATTTCAGTCTGCTTTCCTGATGTGAACTGTTGATAAATTAATGGAAAGCCACTGCTCAGTACTGACCCTGCCATCAGGTAGAGTGTGGTGGTTCTCCCAACTGGCAGGTGCATTACAAGATGAGGGGCGAGAGGCCACAGAGTGTCCCTTAAAGCAATTCATTGTCTTGTGTCCCTTAAAACAATTCACTTCCCTCCCCTCAGCAGAATACATGTACAAGTATGATTCAACTGTCGGTCTTTCAAAATTATCTTTAGCCTCAGGCAGCAAAATGCGTTGGGTGGCCCCTGATATCCCTTGTGGTAGTTCTTCATAAGAACTAGATAGCTCTTTGGATAGAGGATACCCTCACACAGAGGACTGCCCATGAAAACAGAGAACTCTTCCCTACAACATAAGGAATGCCCCCACCCAAAAAGCAAAGGGCCACAACCCTCAGAAACCTGCAACCACCACCTTCTCTCTTTCCTCATAAATTCAAAATCCTGGAGGCTCAGAATTGTTGCCTGAAATTCAAACAGACACAGAGTGGGGAGGGGGAAAAGAAAGTACTTCAGGAAATGTAGACCTTTCCTTGTCATGACCGGAATAATTTGTGCGTGTTTAATATTTCACTTCCTTGTCATAAAGCATGCAGATCCCTGAGGAAAAAGATTTTGCTGACTGTGACTGGCTTCTGTGGCTCAAACATTTCGCCAGCTTACAAACTTATATGAAGGATTTCTCATTCAGTCGGGCTGAATAATTTATTTCCTCTTCTACATGAGGGCAGAGGATTTTCCAGCTGCATGAGACAAGCGAACTGTGGTGCGGGCGTCGCCGACAGTAAGAGTTTCCTCTCAGAATACATGATCGACTTGACCAGCCTTCTCAGCTAAGTTTCCACCTCTTCCTGCTCGTTCTCCACAGTGAAATTCACTGCTCCTAATTAAGCCACTGCTGTGACCCGAATTATTCATTAGGGCACATCTAAAACTTGGTTGTAGGCAGGATTGGTTAGGATGATGGGGCAGGGCTTTCAGGCTGAAGCTGAATGGTGAAGTGGGATGAGGAAGGGAGCTGAGATCCTTCAGATTTCTCACAGATTATAAATAGTAGTTGTGATCTTTTCCTCCCCTTTCTCTGGCTGCTGCACTATAATATGGGTAACTTATTAGTTGCAACTATAATGCTGCTGGACATGTGAAGAGAGTGAAAATAAGGCACGAGGTTGTAGGAAGGAATGATGTGACATGCTCTTAAAAGGTTAGTTTTGTCCAACTGTCACAACAGCTGGTGCATTACTAAGGCTGGGAGCTGGCAAAATGTGGGTCAGAGACTCCCCGGGTGGACTTACAGACGATATTATAGTTCTCTTTGGACACTAGAATACCTGGTTTTAGGAACATGCTTAGAAGCGATTGTCAAGCTCCTCCCCTCCAAAGCAGCTTTCTTCATGCTGTGAAGGCAGAGCGTGAAACACAGACATTTCTGCTCATGCGCAGACCCCACGTACAAGCAAGAACCCAGGACAAATTGTTTTCTTGCTCATGAGCACAACCCACATATGAGCAGGAATCTCTCCTCTTCTGAGTCTTATGTCATAGCATGTGGAAAATGACAGCAGAGGTGGCAAGGCTGGGCACTGCCCTCTAAGCATGTTCAGGAAACAGGATGTTCTGATGCCTAAACTAGGTTTGCATCTCAGCCTCACTCCTGCCAACACGGACACACTGACTTGCACAGTGTTGTATGGGTAAATTGGAAATGGCAGGCATTCACTGGGACACAACTACGTGTCCCATAAGGGAAGTTCACACATACAAACCACTGTTTCAGTGCATATCAACCAGAGGGGAGCAGATCTTTTGTAAAGTCAATGGCTCCCCATTGCCCATTCAAGACTGTGTCTTATGACAGGGAAGCTTGCAAAAATAGGCTGCCCCTGTGAAATTATATTTCCCTTCCAGCTGCTATGAGAATTCCATCTCCACTTAGGGGGGAACAGGGAAGCGTGACTTGTACAGGCAGCAGTTGTGAGGAGTAACGTCCTGAACGTCTTACACAAAATGATGCAAGCAGTAGTAGGAAATGTGTTTACCCACCTAGGGGACAGTGTGAATGATTAAGCATGCCTGTTGGATTAAGGGAAGCACATCAAGATGGCATGTCCTCCAACATTTCACAGCTGGAAGTCGAGACACAAACCAATAGTTAGCTGCCCAAGGCTTTCAGGCAAGGTGGTGAAAGCTACTGAGGGAGAGACGTCAGAGCTTGTTTGTGATGGCTGCTGCAGGTATCAAGCAGACACTTTTTCCAAAGGCAGGGCCTTTGACAAGCCTCCGAATTGCACAAAGCATGATGCTAAATGTGCAGTTGGTGTCATACTTGGTATCCTACGAGCCACACGTGGGGAGATCAAGGTTCAAAATTTGCAGTCTAGTCTGTCAGCAGAATGGATGGGGTTTCTTGGACTTCTTCCTTCTTGGACTTTTTCCCTCTTAAGTCATTCAGGGACTATAATTGAAATGTGATATTAAAAAACCAGAATCTAAACCAAATAAGCAACTTTGTGGTTCTTTGAAGCAACAGTGGGAGAAGGTTGCCTCAATCACAGATGCCCCTCTCCAGTCACTAATGCTCACTTCTATCCTGGTATCCATCTCAAACTCACAGAGAAGACCTGAAGGTTTTGAGGGAAAGGTTTACTACCCACCCACTTTGCCACTTTTCTGCCTTCTCTCCTCCCTTCACCAACAGAATGAAAACAAAACAAAGCAGAACAAAAGAAAAGAAAAACTGTACCCGCAAGAGGTGTATCCACAAGACAAGAGGCACAGTTAACCTGACGTGAATGTTTTTTTGACTGACAAGGCTTTGCCGAAGCACTTTCACCATCTAGATGATTCAATGACAACTGCATTGTTCCCTCGGGGAAATGGTTTCCTGGCTGCAGTTTTGGGTCCCACCTTTTCTCCAACAAGAAGTGATATGTCACCTTCTTCGAGATCAGTGGTTCCCAACCTTGGGTCCCCAGATGTTCTTGGACTGCAACTCCCAGAAGCCTTCACCACTATCTGTGCTGGCTAGGATTTCTGGGAGATATAGTCCAGGACTATCTGGCAACCCAAGGTTGGAAACCACTGGTCTAGATTAGAGATGGGGACGATTCACCATTTTGGTGAGTCGTCCTGCTTCATGAGTTGTCAGAAGCTGACAACTCATGAAGCACCAAGTTACCCCATGAAGCAACGAATAACGAAATTATATGTCAATTCATTGGGGGGGGGGTTATAAAAAAACACCCTGCCCCCTGCTGCCACTGCCACCACCCCCACTGGAAACCCCACCACCCTTAAGGAAATCCAGGCTGTCCTTTGCAAAGATGGCAGCTGCAGCTTCCCTACCCCAAATGAAGCCACAGCAGCCATCTTTGCAAAGGGCAGCCAATCTCCCTTTTTACATGTAGTGGCTGCGGAGGCCAGATGGAGACCTTGGCGGCAGTGATTACGGTAAGAGGGTGTTGGTGGGGGTGGGCGGGCTAAGGTAGGTAGAAGAAGGGGGTGGGTGGCTGCCTATCAGCTCACATATCACATGATTGGCGGCTCGTAGGCAGAATTGTGGGTTTTAAAATTTTATTTTATGAAGGGACGAATAAAAACGGCAGAATATTCATTGATCCATATTCATCTTGACTTAAAATTCGGCAAATATGAATCAACAAATATTTAACTAATTGGCTATTTTCGTCAAAAAAGCCAATCCGTTTTTATATTCGTCCCCAACTCTAGTCTAGATCTATTACAATAGAACCTTAACTCTGCATGAGTGAAGAAATCCTATCTAGACAATACAGTGGTAGGAGGAGAGTCATACATTTGAGATAGGGAACATCTAGAACAGTTTTTTCTAACCTGGCATCTTCCAGATGTTGCTTACAATATGTTTTATCATCCAGAGTCATGAGAATCAATGCTTCATGCACCGAGATTTATAAAAGGCATAGATGGCTCACTAGCAAACATCAAGTTGACGACAGCTGATCTCAAGTATGAAAGGATCACACTTAAGACATCAGTCATATTTTATTAATACAAAACCATTAACATATTATTACAATAGCCTGGTGCTGTAGACTGGAAAATGCTATGCGTTTTTCGACGTAAGGACAGCTTCAGCTGGCCCACAGCTCCGTTCAGTCTTAACTAGCTCTCATCTACATTTAGCCATTAAGGTTTATGTGAGCTCGTTCAAAAACATATGGGAGGCCACACTTGCAATTTGTGTCCAAAGCCTTTTTGAATTCTCTAAAGCTTGAGAAAGAGAGAGAAAATCTCTCTTGCTCGCTCTCACTCTCTCCATCACACGCTTTAAAACACTCTCATAGACAAACCACTATGCTAAAAATTATTGTATGGGGCAAAATCCACTTCAGTATTTGGCTAGTGCAAACGATCCAAAATGTTGACCATGCCAAGGCTGTAGAGCAGCAATAGGACCTCCCTCCTCAGCTTCACAGCTTTGTCTCTGTGCCAGCAACACTGTTATCTTTGTAGACTTTTCATTCCCTTCAACAGGGAAAACACCCTTATTTGACACCAGGGATGGGGACTTTAGTTATGGGTAAAGGTAAAGGTTTCCCTAGACATTTTTAGTCCAGTCGTGTCCGACTCTAGGGAGCGGTGCTCATCCCCGTTTTTCAAGCCGTAGAGCCAGCGCTTGTCCGAAGACAGTTTCCATTGTCATGTGGCCAGCGTGACTAGGGAACTCCATTTTTACCTTCCCACCAAGATGGTGCCTATTTATCTACTCGCATTTACATGCTTTCGAACTGCTAGGTTGGCGAGGAGCTGGGACAAAGCAACAGGAGCTCACTCCGACGCATGGATTCAATCTTACAACTGCTTGGTCTTCTGACCCTGCAGCCCACAAAGGCTTCTGCGGTTTAGCCCGCAGCGCCACCATGTCCCGTTGTGGGACTCACTGTCAAGTCAGTCCCAAGTCACACCAGTGACTTGACTTGGACTTGACTCAGATTTTTTGCAATGACTCAGACTCAACTCATAACTCACTCAGAACCCACCCATCCACTCATTTTCTTCTGGGGGGAAAAGACTGTTTTTAATGGGGACTTGAACTTGGGGCTTGGAACTCAGTACCAAAGAGTTGGATTTGGACTTGGGACTCGGACACAAAGACTTGCCAACATTCTTGTTTAACACAATCAGAAAGCACAGCATCTCCAGTTTTTTCCAGTTATCTCCATTCTGAATATTTGGGTTGAAATATTAATCTTAATGCAACTAGAGATGCTTACTTTCAGAAAACAATAGCAAAAGAGACTGGGAATTTACCATTTGCAAGCTGATGGATACACACATTTTAGGTAGGGTGACCAGCCGAAAAAGAGCTGGCTTGCTGAACCTTTAATAGCTGCTTAGAAAAATTTGTCTCACCTGCTGAAATTTCCTCCTTCATACAACTATTAAAGAGGTAGTCCCTCTTTTCATCTGGTCATCCTACCACTATAGGGATCTACAAAAACAAGTAGCGTAATCTGCAATAACCAAATAGGAGCCAAATCACTATGGATTTGTGGATTATCATGAGTGTCTAGGATAGAATAGGCCTGTTGAGGCATTCAGAAAATGGTTAATCTGAACATGACAAAGGGCAGCATCTTGTTGCAAGTTCCACCAGCACAGTAGGAATGCCATCACAGGCAGCAGCATAGTGCCACTAATTAAAGAGTTCCTTTTCCATTATTGGGATGTGCACAGCTTCATATCAGTCACAATTCTTCTTCTTCTTCTTCTTCTTTGAATTCTTTGAATTCTTTAATTGGTGGAAATCTGCCACTACTGGTGATACCACTGCTAGAAATGGAGATATTTGCATTTGTTTATGAATATGACTGTCCTGGTCACAGCTGCAGCTAATGCAGATCTGGCCCCCAGAACCAACCCATCCACTCTTCCTGCCATGGGAGAAGCTCCTCTGTCTCCCTGCTCAGCTGGCCACTCCAGGCAAGGGGTGAGATGAGATGATGAGTCTCCCTGCATGGCTGCTGAGTGGTCAGTCAAGCAAGGAAACAGCAGAGCTACCTCTGTGATTCACGGGAAAAGCAGGATGCTGGTGATGCAGTGGCATGCGAATGGACGGGCCGGTTCCTGGGACCTGACCCTCATTATTTGCAGGTGGGACTGGGATATTCATATTCATAAACTAATATGAATGTCCCCATCTCTAGTCACTGCTTTTGCAGCCAGGGTGTAATCATTAAGTTGTCCAGTTCCAAAACTAAGGTAACAAAGCAGCCTGAGAAAGAACGCAGGCCCTTGTGTGATGTTCAGTCTGCTCTAAATAATGATATTTAAGGGATGCCATGGGTCAAATAGACAGCTTCCATGCCCCTATAGCAAAGGGCACTGATTCTACTCCCCAAATGCTAGCTGAAGCCTGGGTTCCCTGGAGGCCAACTTTGTGCACTTCTGGCCATGGACAAAGAGAAGAAGCTTGACTCAAAACAAACCTTTATATTAGGGTCTCCATTCCAGAACATACTAGAAGCTGAGGGGGGAGTTCGACAGAAGCAGGCAGGCCCCTCCCTCCCCTTCAAGTTAAAAGCTATGAAGAGCAAAGCAGGCAACCCACCTTCGAGGGAGAGAGAGGCCAGTTTTTACTACCTGCCAAGCATCTCTTTCCAAAGGTACAGTGTAATATTAGGATGAACTAATGAGAACAGCCAAGCTAAACGGAAAGCAGCTTTCAAACCCTAAATCAAGAAACCAAACTCAAGATGCCTCCAAATGACCAGTGATACAAAGGATGGCAAAATTCCCACTTTGGGCTAAAATGTTCACATTTATTACAAGAAAAGAGCCAGCTCCCTTCCCGCTGTTACCGTTCTCCACATGTGAAAAGTGACTGTCCAAAGTGGGCACATAAATCTGCTACACGTGGAGGCTTTTCATCTGGGACCTTGAAAAATGAAGTTTGAACTGGGGACCCTGAAAAATCAAGTTTCCCAATCTTGCGGAGGGTCTTCATGTATAGAGGAGGCTCCCCTTTCCAGACTGTCACTCTTCACAAGCAGAGAATGACAATGGGCAGGCCTATTGCTTTCCCTCTCCTTACACATTCAGATGACCTCTTTTCTGAATGCCAGTATAGGACTACTGAGATAACAATTCAGGGAAAGGCAGAAATATTCTATGTGGAACCTGCTCATCATTTGGAGACAGGGCTTGATTGCCTCAAGTAACATGCCCATAGAGCTGTGAAATGGCAGCAGAAATACACCATCTTTTCCCCCCTTCCCCTTTCAGCTTATTGTCAACTGTTCATTTAGAAAATCCTCCTTTGAATAATTTGGTTTTCTTTGTATGGTGCCATTGTGATCTGCGAAGAGGATTAAGACTCTGTGTTCTGTTGCAATAATCCAATACATTAAACCAAACCTTACAAACTGGTCTAAGTTGTACATTTCTTAGAGAACATACAACATCTGTATCACACCATTTGATTTTAGCTTTTATTTAACCTGATGCATTAGGTACCTAGCCTGCCATCCAAAAGGCATAAAATGATGTCTTGTTTGAAATGGGATGGAGCCTGCTACTTCTCTTCATTATGTGCAGACAATGCTGCAGTATTAATTTTAGCTCCCTTGAGCAGAAGCATCTATTGACAAGCTTATGCAGCCGGCTGCTGCGGCCAATGCATTGCCTATTAATTTTGCCAAACCCAAAGTCAGAGACTTTCCCAAGATCTGGAGGTGTTTTCATTGGACATTTAACAGCACAATTTTAATGTTTCGATGAATGTCTCAATGAATGTTGACATTCAACATTTGATTTTCAGCGTAACCTTATAGTCCAGTGTAACATTAGGTGGACTGCTTATCATAAATACACAATGTGGGTAATTGCCATATGTCAGTAGTTTCTCTCTCTCTCTCTCTCTCTCTCTCTCTCTCTCTCTCTCTCTCTCTCCTTCTCCTCCTCCACCACCATATATATCCAGGATATTCATTTCCTTTTGACCATTTGCCTCGTCCAAGCTAAATCCACATCCCATTTGTTTTATGATCCTCCCATTTGGATCAGTGCATTAAACCAGATTGTAAAGAAATAACACAGCCCTGGTTTCCAATCTTCTTAACCATGTGTTTCTACTACATAATAATACATTGCCCCAAAAGAGGGAGACAGGGAACAGGCTGTTATCAGGACTTGACCATTTCCAAGTGCTTGGCCCTCTCTCAGTCCTAAGAGCTATCACTAGGGTACTACTGCTGTTTTGCCTGTACATGAACATATTTGTGCTGGTTTTTCACCCCTTCCCTTCCACTCTATACCAATTACTGAAGAAATAGGCCAGGGAGAGGCTTTCTCCCCTCATCTTGTGTTTGTTGTTACTCTCTTGCTTACTGGCTAGCATGTGGGAAGTTGCCATGGGGTGAAGGTGCCCTTTTTCCTTCTTTTATTTTTTTCCTCAGGAAGTAGGATTTAAGAAGAGGATCTTCTGTTGCTTGAGGTAGGTTCTTTGAAGGCCCTGCAGTAATTTCTTTGCTTTCCCCTCTTTTGCTGTAAATTTGTTATAAGCGTGCTTTCCACTTGTCAGGTCTCTTAATACGAAGTACTTAAGGAATACTACAAAGCCAGTATATATATATATTTATAATTAGTACTGCACTATTGTAGTTGCTAGGGAGTCAACATTTTTAAAATATATGACTGCAGTTATGAGAACAATCCATTCTTCTACTCTGTTGCTTCACTCACTGTGAAGTTGCACCAAAGAGTTTGAGTTTCTCCAGGTCTGTTCAAATTAATTGGCCACCTAAGGAGAAGAGGAAACTAGCCTTGTTTGCAGCTTGTAAATGTCTCTCTTCTGCAGCCCTGCAGGAGGTGCAGTGGCTGATGAACTACTTAATAAGCTGAAAACAGGGTCTCCAGGGGGCAATCTGTGCCCACCAGCCACAGTCATGTTCAAAGTAAATCAGACAGAGATGCCTGACTGGTGGCTTCTGAGCAGTCAGGATTCAGGAGTACACATCTTAGAAAAAAAAATTACGATTGTGAGAACAATCGTAAATTTATGATATTATATTTTATATTGTTTTGTTTTTTAATGTAAAACTGTATATTTTAAATTGTTTTTATCTTCTAAGTTGTGAGCCACTCAGAGTAGACTATGCCATAAAAATGCTGGCATAATTAATCTGTCTGGATAGCTTACCGTATTTTTCTGTGTATAAGACACCCCCATGTATAAGATGCCCTCCCCACTTTTCTAACCCAAAATTAAGAAATTTAAGTGGGGCTTACTAAGTGGAGGGGAAAGCAGAGATCAAAGCCCTGCAGGATCACTTTGATCCCTGCTTTCCCCTCCACTTATTTTTGTTCTTTCCTCAGCTTACTTCCGTGTATAAGACGACCTTCAATTTTTAGTCTAAAGATTTTAGACAAAAGTATAGTCTTATACGCAGAAAAATACGGTAAGTGTCCGATCATGGAGCTGGAGGTTGGAATTTCAATTTCTCACTGTGCATCTCAGAAGAGCCATCCTGTGTCTCTTTGGGCAAACCGCACCATCCCAGGGCACCCACAGAAGAAGGAAATGCTAAACCAGAGGTCGTCAACCTTTTCCTTACTGTGGACCGGCTGAGTCTCTGAGGAAGGTGGGGCGGCCCCTCACCACACTCGTGCTCTCCGATGCATTAACAAAGTGGTAGGTGATCGCGCGCACACGTTCCCCACCACTTTGCACATGCGCAGGAGTGCCTGCCCACCCATGTGCCCACCCCACCCCTGCGTACGGGTGCATGTTTGAAGGGATGAGGGAGCGTGGGGTGGGGGGGAAGGTCTGTCTTCACAGTGCGGCAGCAGCGACAGGGGTGGTGCAGAGCCGGGGGGGAAGAGAGAGAGAGAGAGAGGGAGAAGCAAGCATTTATGTCTACAGCAGGAAGGGAACAGAGGTAGAATACGTATGGTGGCTTGGGGTATTCTCAGCCTCAGGTTGGGAACCATACCCCATTTGCAAAGTTCTTGCCATGCCTCCAGCGCACGCACACATGCTCCCCCACTGCTTCGTGTGTGTGCAGGAGTGCCTGCCCATGCATGCACCCACTCCACCCCACCCCTGCGCCCACGCCACCCCACCCCTGCACACGGGCACATGTTTAAAGGGGTGAGGGAGCGCCTGCAAGCACCAGCAGCCTGGGAGTCTGAGCATGGCTGGGGTGCTCCCTCCAGCTGCTTGCCTCCCAGGCTCCAACAAGGCCAGGGTCGGCACTCCTCACCAGCCTCAGCAGTCCGCTGGCGCTGCTGGTGCCTCCAGCTCCGGAACCGGCATCACTGGCTGCTCGCCAGGGCTGCCATGTCAGTCTTCGGTGCTCTTCCCCGTCCTCCACCAGTTGAATTTCCCACTGGGGAGGGCGGCGAGGAGTGCCGACCCCGGCCTTGTTGGAGCCTGGGAGGCGAGCGGCCGGAGGGAGCAACCCGGCCATGCTCAGACTCCCAGGCTGCTGGCGCTGGCAGGCGCTCCTCTACCCCTTCAAGCATGCGCCCGTGCGCAGGGTTGGGGTGGGGTGGGATGGGCACAGGGGTGGGCAGGCACTCCTGTGCACACGCAAAGCGGTGGGGGAGTGCACGCGCCGGAGGCATGGCAAGAACTTTGCAAATGGGGTATGGTTCCCAACCTGAGGCTGAGAATACCCCAAGCCAGCATACTTATTCTTTCAGTCTCCTTACTGGGGGAAATCCAGATATTACAAGACAAATTATTTACATATCATTTCCTCTAGATCAGTCATTCTCAACCTTTTTTTTTTTGACCATTATCCTTTTAGGAGCTCTCCTCAGGTTCCAGGGCCCCCTGTCAAGCATGAATATAATATGAGCAGATATATTTCAGGAACTTCTTACATTTTGCAGGCTGTAACCCCCTTCAAATGTCCTAGGGGCCCCCAAGGGGCAACATGGCCCCAGTTGAGAATGGATGCTCTAGAGAGCTACCACTCATACCAATATGGCATTTTTCTTTGCTTTCATGACAATATTTTCTACAGCATCATCAACACTTTCCCTTTCTAAAAACAATAAAAAATATGTCTGCCTTCCAGAGAATTCTGCCCCCACCCCCCGCCAAATCTCAGGAGCTTTTGTGCTGTCACCATATCTCTTTGTGTGGTGTTGTTGTTCCTGTTTTCCCCACTCTTTTCTTCCCTGAAGGCATTCACAGGAGGTTTCAGTGTGAAACAGCTGGAATACATATTGATGGAGAGGAGTGATAAAAATATTTTTTGGGGTGGTAGCAGTGATATTAATTCTAAATGTAAGCTGTCAGACACATGCACTATTTCTGAAGCAAGCCACCATCATGCCATTTATTTTGAGGTGCTGAGGAATTGATTTTTAAAAAGGTATATATTTTCACCACAAATAAATAATACCTCTTTCTCTACAACAGCTTTCAGACAGCTTCTTGTTTACTTAGCGTGTGAATACTGCATTCCATCCACACTTCTCAAACTTCTCTCAAGCCTTAATAGCATCTAAAAATCTTTTTATTTCTTCAAAACCTGAGAAAAACACTACTGAACTAAGCTAAGAGTTCTTCAGATTGTGGACAGGGTTTTTGAAAACCCTGAGCCAGATGCCACAGAACTGGATTTCTAGTCTTTTTTCAAAGGAAATAGTTGTGCTATTGCCCAGTGATATAAGTTGTTTTGAAGATGGTACGCTCAACATCAGCTCCATCTTCTTTCACCTTGGCTGACTTCCTTTGCATATTCAGAAAGATGTTCTCCCTAGAAAACCCAGATAACAGCTTGACTTTCTGACAGGAAAGCCAAACTGCAGAGGCGCCTTCCTTCCTTTGAAAATGGGACGCACAAATCATTAGCACCTCTCACAAGTTGGAAGCTCTCCAGTTCTGTTTGGTCAATAACGCTCTCAACTTCAAATAGAAAATGGCAGCCGCGCCTCCCCCACCTCGCAGTTTTTTGATGAGGCAACTTCCATAAAACGGATGAACAAGTTCAAGGCAATGCTAGAAGAGGGAGACATATGGTGTGTGTCTGATTTGTGAATTTCTTTGCTATTAACACTTCCTGGCAGATCTTGAACAATCTTTGAATGTAGTGTTTTTGAGTGGGGGAGAGATCAGTTGATGAGAGGGGAGTCTGAAGATGTGCCATGCTTGAGGAATTACTGCAGGTATTTAAACCCGATAAACTAGGTGACTGCTGCATAGGACTCATGGTCTTGTTAGTGAGAACAGGTGATTATAACACCACCATAATTACAGACAATTTAACAAAGAAATAAGATGGATAGCTTGAACATCATCAGATATAGTCTCACTTAACCTTTTCTCCTTTGGGGTAGTTTCATCGGGTTCTGTTCCCATGGAAATTTCCATGGAAACTACAATATTTGTGCTTTGTCTCTAATCACGTTCACGTCTGCATTGGTATTTTGTCTTCCTCTTACAATTCATTGTCCTTTGTAGCAGTCCTTTGTAAGGAGGCATTTGATTCTTTGTTTGGAAAGTGGAAGCACTCTTACGGAAAGCATAGCTGCCCGCACTCTCCTTGTACTGATGTGCTATGCAGAGCTGTTGTCAGATGTAACTGAATATAAGCACTGAGGAAGTTCAATCATCAGTGGCGATCACTCTTTATGGGCAGTGCCTTGCAAGGATCAGATCACGTTCAGGTAAAGGCGGCAACTGTGATTCAGAGAGGTATTTATTTCATCGGATCAAATAGTCAATGTCATCTGTGGGCCGATTCTTTTCTCAGCGTACAGCAAGTGAGCGGGAAACATTGGAGAGCAAAAGAGAATGAGTTATAAATATTCAACAGGAAAACAGATGCCCCCCTGGAAGCGTAAAAGGAGAAGTATTGAAAAGTTGGCAGATGTCTGTCAAAATGCCTCATGATCTCATTTCTGATTTTCAGCATTTAATGGGGATACACACCACGTTTTAGAAAGACACACCCTTGCTCTGAGGAGAAGTTAATATACGTTGCAAATACTGTATAAGTAGAACCCATATACAGTGGTGCCTCGCACAACTGGCACCTCGTAGAGCGATGAATTCGCTCTACGAGGCCGTTTTTGTGATCGCAAATGCGATCGCAAAACGGTGCCCGTATAGGCAGGAAATCGCAGAACGAAGGTTGGTAAGGTGCTCGCTTACCGACCTTCGCTTTGCGACCCGCCGATCAGCCCTGCGCGCAACCATTTCGGGGCTTCCGGCAGCGTTTTCGCGCGCTCCCCTTGCTTACCAAGGGCGCGAAAACGCTGCACCCCAGCCCCTTTCAGCTGTTCCGGCGGCCATTTTGGACCCGCCGGACAGCTGATGGCAGCCATTTTGGCGCCCTCGTTGTGCGAGGGGAGGGCGCGAAAATGGCTGCCGGCCCCTGGGAAACATCGCACAACGGTAAGTATTCTATGGCATTGGAACGCATTAAACGCTGTTTAATGTGTTCCAATGCCTTTTTCTGTTCTGTAGTGCGATGTTTCCCACAGCGAAGGTTAATCCGGAACGGATTAACCTCGCTGTGCAGGGCACCACTGTACAGGATAGGAAAGTAGCTGCCATCCAGTTCTCTTCAAGGCCTGCAATCCTGTCATTTATTAATTAAGACCGCTATTAAAAAGAATAGCCTCTGTTTTCCAGCCACTTAGTTAGGCCTGCCATATGCTTGATGGTCTCTTTGTTTTTGCAGTCTTTTAATAAAAACCTGAAGATTTACTGAACTTTACATTCCTCTACATGCCTGACAGACAGTGTATGGCATTGTGAATCACCCACACTACAGTCTTAGTTTAGCATTTAAAACTGGGATAGCTCAGCTTTCCAAATCTAATCCATTTAATATCTGAGACAGCCAAACAGCTTTACATTACTCCTGTAAATGACAACAGGAAAGAAAAATCTCTTTCTTTGCTTTTTTACTTGCCATCTTTTGGCACTGGAGATACCGTGCCATAAACTTTTCATTTAACAATGTTTTTATTATTATAAAAACTGTCCTTCCAGTGAGCACTCAGGGTTGATTTCCTTCAGAATGGAGAGGTTTGTTCTCCTTGCAGACCAGGGGACTCTCAAGAGCCTCCTCCAGCACCACAATCCAAAAGCAGCAATTCTTCAGCGGTCAGCTTGTAAATCTTCATAAAATTGGTTGATTTCAGCCTCTTCAGCATCGGTGGTTGGTGCATAAACTTGGATTATTGTGATATTGAAAGGTCTGCCTTGGATTCATATTGAAATCATTCTATCTTTTTTGAGATTGTATCCCATTACAGCTTTTCCCACTCTTTTGTTGACTATGAGGGCTACTCCATTTCTTCTATGGGATTCTTGTCCACAATAATCGATATAATAATCATCTGAATTGAATTCACCCATTCTTGTCCATTTTAGTTCACTGATGCCCAGGATGTCAATGTTTATTCTTGTCATCTCCTGTTTGACCACCTCCAGCTTACCAAGGTTCATAGATCTTACATTCCAGGTTCCAATGCAGTATTTTTCTTTGCAGCATCGGACTTTCCTTTCATTTCCAGGAGCGTCCGCAGCTGAGCATCCTTTCAGCTTTGGTCCAACCACTTCATTAGCTCTGGAGCTACTTGTACTTGTCCTCTGTTCTTCCTCGGTAGCAGGTTGGACCCCTTTCAACTTGAGGGGCTCATCTTCCAACATCATATCTTTTAGCCTTTTTTTTTTCCTGTCCATGGAGTTTTCTTAGCAAAGATACTGGAGTGGCTTGCCAGTTAAACATATAGTTTAAACATATATACATTTTAAACAAATAGATACTGTACACCAATACATACTGTCAAGGCACCTTGGGAGATTTCCTGTAATATTTCCTAAGGGCAAGGGCGAGATTAACAGAGAAATTTCATTGCATGGGGAAAAGAGTGATTTCCTCTGCTTGGTTTCTCCCCAGGAGTGAGAGGTTGCAAAATCCACATATCTAGTCTATTTCATCCATGGATTTTCTAGTCAAGGGGTAGGAAACTTAATCATTGATCTTGTCTATTAGGGCTGATAAAAGCTGAAGTGTAAGAATACTAGTTTCCCATTCTGCTGAACTCTGATAAAGCCTCTAGGTACACCTAGGAGGCAATTTATCAGGGTGGCATTCAGTTGCCTTTTCCACTTCTATTTGGGCATTAGCTAGCTAGCCAGAAGGCTGGAAGATGGGAGCATCTGTCCATAATTTACAAAGCTGCCTTCTCATGGAGCAGTGAGAAACTGGAAAATTATTCTATTCACTCAACAAGATGGTGAGGTATTTTGTGATACTCCCAACAAGAGAAGGAAGGAGATCAAATCGCTCTTGCATAAATGAATGCAAAATCGAGTGCACAACACTTCAGTAGAATCAGCGCTTTAAATCAAATACCTGAACAGTACAACATGACAATAGCTGCTGCTTTGTTACATGGGTCTTATAAGGATTAGAAATACTGTACTTTCTCTGCTTTTTTCAACAGTCAGGCATTGGTTGTTGTGGGTTTTTCGGGCTCTTTGGCCGTGTTCTGAAGGTTGTTCTTCCTAATGTTTTGCCAGTCTCTGTGGCCAGCATCTTCAGAGGACAGCACTCTGTGCTCTGGTGTAGTTGGCTTGGGAGTGCATTACTTTGCTTGTTCAGGTGCTTTGCTTCACAATGTGAAAAGACATTAGTTTTATGAGAAGGCAGTTTGCACAAATGAAGGAGGCACTAGACCTAGTCTAATGTTCCTTTAGTTCACCTTCTGAACATGGTTAGAGGGGAGCATGTAACGCCACCATCCTCTGCCACTGCTTTGATCATTGTTCCAGTGATGAATCTGAAAGGAGAGGGCTCCTGCTCAGATGTAGTGCCTCTCTCCAATCCTGGAACAAAGTCAGGACAGGAAGGCACGTCTTGTAAACCATGCCCTGAATATTTGCTGATATAGAATGTGTATAAGGCTCCTGACATGGTGATCAGTAGCTTTCTTTGTATCACTGTTGCCACAGAATGAACAATCTCATGGGACTTGACAATTCCTCACTTTGAATCAGGACAGTCTAAATCAACGAGAACTAGAAATTTAGTGAACCTTCTTTGAATTCCTACTTTAGAACAGAGGTAGGGTCTGCAGACCCCCTTTGCTCTCCTCTGCACCTTTATAGGCTGCATCAACGCCTCCTCCTCCTCTCCTCCCCATCGCCTTCTTCTTCTCAGAGAGGCTGAGCCCAGGGGCAGAGTCTCTGCAGACTGGGATATGTGTACCAGGAGGCAAAGGTGTAAGAAACAGAACCCAACAACACAACCAGATAAGATGTCAGAAAAAGAAAATAGTCTTTTTAATAATAGTCAGAAAAAGAAACCGGGACAGTAATAACAGAAAACGAGTGAGTGAGTGAGTGAGTGAGTGAGTGAGTGAGTGAGTGAGTGAGTGAGTGAGTGAGTGAGTGAGTGAGCTAGCTTGAGTGAGCTTGAGTGAGAGTGTGTGTGAGTGTGAGAGTGTGTGAGAAAGTGAGTGTGAGTGTGAGTGTGTGTGTGAGAGAGTCATGTACAGCCAGTGAATCAGCAACAAAGGCAGAAAAGAACGGGAAAGAAAAATATATTGTCTTCAGCAAAAATCTCAAGCTGTGATAACTTAGAGGGGCTGCTGGCATCCTGGTCTGAGCTCAACTGCAGGCATTTGGCCAGCTGGTCTCTTTGGGAGGAAGGCCTTTCCTAAAAGGAGACCCTCTGTTCTTGAGTAGACTCATGCAAGGTGACATTTTTCGTATTTCTTTCATTTTCATATTTTTCATGTATCAAATGTGTTTCCCATTCATGCCTTCCCCATTAGTGTTTTCTGTCACTCTAAAAAACCAAAGAAATATAGGCAAGGATATAGAGAATCAGTCTACTCCAAAATGAAGCAACAGTAAATGGAAAACTCACCATTAGATCCATGCAGGCCCTTTTTAATATTATCACATTCACACAGCCTAGCGGCACACTAGCATGGTCACAATTTTTTAAAAAAATCCTCTGATCCCCACCCTCTTTTTGGGGTATGGATCACCTCCACCTCCACAGACATGAATAAAATTCCAGGCCTCCTATTAAATTATATGTCTTTAAAAGAATAATTACACACTAAATTAACCAAATAATGTTTTTTTAAAAAAAAAATCAAATAAATGGAAAGGACAGCACCCATACAGGGAGAACACCACCACCATGAACAACAAACTACATACAATCAGTCTCATGTGCCAAAAACCAAGAAAAGCAAACAACCAAGAAGAAAGTGTATTGAGTTCCCCTAGGGCACTGGGGCATGTTGCCAATTCCTCCTCTTCCTACAATCTCATGCCACCAGTGTGCTGGTCTGAACCACCCTCCTACACACTGTAGCCAATAGGAGGCTAGAGGGCAAAGGGGAATAAGGAACAATTGCCTCTGGCGGTGGTCACACCAATGAAATGTCCCCTGTGGTTACACGATTTTTAATCGCATTCCTGTCATGACTTGAGGTCACGTGATATATATTCCAGGATGTGTGTCCCATTGCCCGCCCAGCCCGGAATAATAAGATGAGATACGATATGTATGGGTTAAACTAGGGCCACAACTTTATTAACTTATTAACGCTTTAACTTCCCCTATTCCAAGGGGGCCTGCCGTAGTGCAAAACAGGTCTGGAACCAGCATCAATCCTACCTGACCAGTCCAGACCTATTCCCAGCAAATTCCTGCGCTGAAAGGGCACTGTCTTGCAGCACGACACTCTCTTGGTCCTCCGTGCCGGAGACCGCACTCAAGGCGCGCTTCGGGACCCTTGGTGCACAGCATCCCCTAGGGTCCCCTGTTTTTCCCTCCCCTCATCTAAACTTCTTTACTGCAATTCTGAGAGAAGGGGTTTGTAGCACCCACTGGGTGTCCCCCCTCTGATATTCCCATGATCCTATCCTGCTTTGCACTAGCCAGGGCTAGGTATGCCCCAGGCCCCCCACCAAGCCAAAAATTTCAACCCTAAGGCCCCCTTGTAAATCCTGGAGGAACCAATCTAGCCTGATAAATACACCCCATCCTCTCCCTGTATAATTTGGGACAACTGACTCAAATGTCAGGATGTAAAATCATTAACCCACCTATGGCCCTAATGGCTGTACAAACTTCACAGGTAACTCCTTTCCAGGCTTTATCGATGCACCTGGGGTTTCATCAGGCCCTCCACACCATACAAGGTATGATCGCCGACCACACTATGTGTGTTCTGGGAAAGTGTAGAACAACAACAACAAAACCTGCAGATCCGCAATGATCTGTAATAACATCAACTTGGCCCACGCTGGGTCCAGTCATTACCACCGAGGTAGATCAACGCAATGCCAGGGGGCACATCTGGAGTAACCTGGGATGCCAATTCTAATAACTCATCCCAGAGCATGCCTCTCAATCCCCTCTGCTCCAATGTGGCCCACGCACCAGAGAGGAAGATCTGGAGTACTCCGGGACCCAATTCCAAGAAGCCATCCCAGGGCATGCCTCTCTGTCCCTTCCATTCCCACATGGCCCATGCACCAAGCCCCGTGCTTCGACCCCAGCTGATTGGTTCTACATATTTGACTGCCCAGAACCGATAGCTGTGGCCACATAAATGTGCTCGAACTCGGGATGGTTGCATCCCCTAATGATAAAAACACAAAACTGCAAAATGCCAGCACCTACATCTGTGGTAAAAGTCATATGTAACTCTGATACCTGTGGGAAGCCCACTGTCCCACCTTTTTAACATCCTCAACACTGTACCCAAGCAGCCGCTGTAGAAGTGGCACCTATGCGAAATGAATGGGTGCCAAAACACCAACTCTGGATCCCAGCCTTTCATAAGGCCTGAGAAGTAACTTTCCAGAATTGATATTTAGTAAGCAGAGATGAATCTTTATGCCTCAGAAAACTCCCTCCCCCCCAAATCCTCATCACCTATGAACCCCGTGTATACTATTGCTGCCTTAACAGGGCAAATGTCAGCAATAGAGCCTTTTCCCCAACACTGTGACTTGAGCTTTCCCCAACTGGTCAGTCTTGGATCTCCGTAGGTTAATCCCTATTTGCTCCTCAGCAACCCACACATCCTTCCTCTGCAAAGAGGATAGAGATGTATTGCTTTTGCTTGCTGCAACCAGCTCACTTATTTGGAGAGCCCCCAAAAAAGGCAATCAGTGCCGCTGCTGTAAAAGGCATGCCTCAAAATGATCAGAGCACACAGTTCGCGATACCTCACCAAGTCTGACTAATATAACTGGTGAAATGGGTGTCCGGGTGTCCTTGGCCCCAGTCCGCTCCCTGTTCAATCCTTCTAGCATCTTTCTAATGTGGAAAGCCCTAGTGATGTCCCAGTATCCCTGGGCTTTAGCATAAAAATGCCAATGCTGTCATTCCCCCCCCCCCTTGTATTGACCTGGGTGCCTATCACTTACAGTGCAGTTGAACACAGAATTGCACCAAATGATCCACTGGGGCAGGCTTTCATCCTGCCAAAATGAGGGGAAAAATTATGAATCCTGCAGCAAAACTATGACGAGTGCTGGGGGGCCACTGCAGGCTCATGACTCTTTGGGCCGCCACCCTCCAAGATTCCATACCTCATCTGGGAGGACTTCCAGGTGATCCTGTGCCCTTGGCGCCAACACCCTGAACTGGCCGATCTGTTGACTGGACAGGGCATCAGCCAGTGTGTTGTATACCCCCAGGACATGCCTGGCATGGAAGACTATGCTGAATTGCAGTCAGTGCAATATAAGGGTCCTAACCAGGCCCATTACCCTCTGGAATCTGGATGTGAGTGAATTCACTATGTGTACAACCGCTTGATTGTCCACCAGAAGGCCATCACCAAGTTGGCCCATATAACCATACAACACCTGCTATTGGAAAAAATTGAAGGCGAAGTCCCTTGTGATGCCTGATATCTGCCAACTTTCCAGCCACCTTCCCGCACATCAATGTTGTCTGAAATATATGTCACACCTCAGGGATCCTGCAGCATCAGGTTGCACCTGGAAATCTGTCCCTAACCTCAGCTTGGTTCTCTAAAAGGTGATTCCATTGTAACCTTCCAAAAAACCCTCAACCATACTGCCAAATCCTGCCTCATGCCAGCTGAGAGCCCTCTGTGATGTGGCTTATTAAGGGCCTTCATGGCATCACAAAGGCAGGGAAGTTATGCCAAGGACTACCTCCCTGCAGGCGACATTCAGATGCTCCACCAATGTGTGCATTTCCTTCACATAACTTTGGACTGTGCCAACATTCACCCAGAGGCGTTGAATCAGGTCCACAATCTTCACCTCAGGCAGCCAGATGGACTGCTTAATGGTGTCCAACTCAATCCCCAGAAACATTAAACTTGGGATGAACCTTCCGTTTTTCCTCTGCTAAAGGCACACCAAGCTCATGCTTTTTTATTCCTTTGTGTCAGCAGTGGTGTCCTCCTGGGTCTCCTTCCATATTTTCTTCTTTTCATTCTTCCTTTTATTCAGATGGTGATGGATAGTGCAAGCTGACACTGTTGTACCCTGTGTCTGCAGATCAACCTGAATTTCTTTGGGTTCTGTATTCACCATTCAAACAACCCTTTGTTGTAATTTTTCAGTAGTTTTGCTCTTCTGTCCATGTCCAGAGAGGTTATCTACAGTGCCGTGGGCTGTAAACCTCTTGGTGATATTGTGCACAGTGGACAGAGAAACATTAAGGTCTCTGGAGATGGACTTGTAGCCTTGAGATTGTCTATGTTTTTCCACAGTTTTTTCTCTCAGATCCACAAACAACTCTTTGCACTTCATTCTTTTCTCCATGCTCAGTGTCACACACAGCACAAAGGTTGAGTCAACTTTTCTCCATTTTAACTGGTTGCAAGTGTGATTAATTTATTGCCCACATCTCTTACTTGCGACGGGTGTGTCTAAATACAAATTAAGGGAGCATCATATACTTGAAAAGCAATTATTTCTTACAATTTATAAAGGTTGTCAATAATTTTTGCCAGTGCATTTTTGGGTTTCTGTGTGGGATTGTATCAGATTTGACTTTTCTTCTCTATTTTTTGTGTTGTTCTGATGCAAACCAAAGAAATGAACATGTGAATACCAAAACATTTGCAACTTCAATGATTTTCTGAGACAAGTGTTGCATTTTCTGACACAATTGCAAGGGTGCCAATACTTTTGGCCATGACTGTATATATTAAACATTTTAAAAGGACATGGATGGTGATGGTAGTTCCCAAAAGTTGCAATAAGATTGTTCAAATGTGCAGCAATGCAACTTTTTAATGAAAAGATCAGCAACCCAAAAAAAGTATAAGCCTCCAGCTGAGTGAGAAATTATCTGCAGTTAGCACACTTGCCTGGTAAATGATTCGCTAATGGCCGTGTGTTGTGTGAGTGCAAATTTAAATTGCAAAATCAAAGGGGGAGAACTGGAAAACATTTCATTGGTGTGACTATGGCCTCTGTCTGTGTTCAGCTGATTGTGGCCTTTTCTGGATCAAAGAGTCCTCAGTCAGCTGACAGATACCATTGGACACAGCCCCAAATTTACAACTAAATGTAAGTTATCCTGTAGGGGAAGATAGGGGTTGATGGGTGGAGATACTCTATTTGCTAATCACTATTCTGTAAGGTTGACCCAATACATGTTATGCTCAAAGATGCTCATATATAGTCAACATTTTTCCACCTTTTAATGGAGCTCACAACCACTTTAACTCATGCCAAGCGGGCTGCAGAGGCTCAGTCCTTTCCCTTGCTATCCTCTAGCTGGCAAATCTTCGTCATGTTGGTGGGTGAATAGATTTCACAGGAAAGAAAAGCCTTACAATAAGAAAGAATGAAAAGAGAGAGGACAAAACATCTGGTTAGAAGCCTGAGGTAATGAGTTACACCTAGTGGTCAAGGTCAAGCGTATTCACAAACAGCTATGAAAGTGAATGAGCAGCTGTACTTGCTTTCCTATAAAGACTTTTCAAAAGATGGATGGGGAAGGATTTTATGTGGTTTTCACATTTAAAAGAAATGGCCCAGACTCACTTTATGGTAAAGTGTTTAAAGGTGGTTGTTTTTTTCTCCCATTAGACATAGAAGAAAATTTCTTCTT